>NC_068369.1:38091287-38391287 GCF_020536995.1 Dreissena polymorpha | reverse complement strand
AGACACAATTGGTTTTACTCATTACATAAATAGCCATCTTATTTTGATAGGAGCAACACAAATATGCTCACATTAAAATGTTTGTATGAAAATGGTATAACCCTTTACCTCTAAGATACGTATTTTGAAGCATTTGGTCATGATAGGGTGGTTGTTTAGAGAGTTTCTACTGTACTGTAAAAATGATGAAAGAATGGTTATAAAGAGTTCTTGGTTTTAAGATCACTGTTGGGCATTATGATAAAAAAATAATTTTTCTACAGATTATTCGTCAAAGGATTTTAGACAGTCCTTGCTTTGGTATTTTCAGACTACATAACCAGGCATGTTCATATTTCCAGTCTAAGTGTGTTGGTTTGTCTACAAGAACTGCCTCTGTATTTTCAGACTATAGCCAGGCATATTTCCAGTCTAGTGTGTTGGTTTGTCTACAAGAACTGCCTCTGTATTTTCAGACTATAGCCAGGCATATTTCCAGTCTAGTGTGTTGGTTTGTCTACAAGAACTGCCTCTGTATTTTCAGACTATAGCCAGGCATATTTCCAGTCTAGTGTGTTGGTTTGTCTACAATAACTGCCTCTGTATTTTCAGACTATAGCCAGGCATATTTCCAGTCTAGTGTGTTGGTTTGTCTACAAGAACTGCCTCTGTATTTTCAGACTACATAGCCAGGCATATTTCCAGTCTAAGTGTGTTGGTTTGTCTACAAGAACTGCCTCTGTATTTTCAGACTATAGCCAGGCATATTTCCAGTCTAGTGTGTTGGTTTGTCTACAAGAACTGCCTCTGTATTTTCAGACTATAGCCAGGCATATTTCCAGTCTAAGTGTGTTGGTTTGTCTACAAGAACTGCCTCTGTATTTTCAGACTATAGCCAGGCATATTTCCAGTCTAGTGTGTTGGTTTGTCTACAAGAACTGCCTCTGTATTTTCAGACTATAGCCAGGCATATTTCCAGTCTAGTGTGTTGGTTTGTCTACAAGAACTGCCTCTGTATTTTCAGACTACATAGCCAGGCATATTTCCAGTCTAAGTGTGTTGGGTTGTCTACAAGAACTGCCTCTGTATTTTCAGACTACAAAGCCAGGCATATTTCCAGTCTAAGTGTGTTGGTTTGTCTACAAGAACTGCCTCTGTATTTTCAGACTATAGCCAGGCATATTTCCAGTCTAAGTGGATTGTCTCTGTATTTTCAGACTACATAGCCAGGCATATTTCCAGTCTAGTGTGTTGGTTTGTCTACAATAACTGCCTCTGTATTTTCAGACTATAGCCAGGCATATTTCCAGTCTAAGTGTGTTGGTTTGTCTACAAGAACTGCCTCTGTATTTTCAGACTATAGCCAGGCATATTTCCAGTCTAGTGTGTTGGTTTGTCTACAAGAACTGCCTCTGTATTTTCAGACTACATAGCCAGGCATATTTCCAGTCAATAAGTGTGTTGGTTTGTCTACAAGAACTGCCTCTGTATTTTCAGACTATAGCCAGGCATATTTCCAGTCTAGTGTGTTGGTTTGTCTACAAGAACTGCCTCTGTATTTTCAGACTATAGCCAGGCATATTTCCAGTCTAAGTGTGTTGGTTTGTCTACAAGAACTGCCTCTGTATTTTCAGACTATAGCCAGGCATATTTCCAGTCTAGTGTGTTGGTTTGTCTACAAGAACTGCCTCTGTATTTTCAGACTACATAGCCAGGCATATTTTCAGTCTAGTGTGTTGGTTTGTCTACAAGAACTGCCTCTGTATTTTCAGTCTATAGCCAGGCATATTTCCAGTCTAAGTGTGTTGGTTTGTCTACAAGAACTGCCTCTGTATTTTCAGACTATAGCCAGGCATATTTCCAGTCTAAGTGTGTTGGTTTGTCTACAAGAACTGCCTCTGTATTTTCAGACTATAGCCAGGCATATTTCCAGTCTAGTGTGTTGGTTTGTCTACAAGAACTGCTTCTGTATTTTCAGACTATAGCCAGGCATATTTCCAGTCTAGTGTGTTGGTTTGTCTACAAGAACTGCCTCTGTATTTTCAGACTACATAGCCAGGCATATTTCCAGTCTAGTGTGTTGGTTTGTCTACAAGAACTGCCTCTGTATTTTCAGACTATAGCCAGGCATATTTCCAGTCTAAGTGTGTTGGTTTGTCTACAAGAACTGCCTCTGTATTTTCAGACTATAGCCAGGCATATTTCCAGTCTAAGTGGATTGTCTCTGTATTTTCAGACTACATGGACAGGCATATTTCCAGTTTTAAGTGAACAGTCTCTGTACTTTCAGACTACATACAGGGGTTTTTCAGCACTGTCTGCACCTCCGGAAAACGGAGGCACTCTCAAAGCGAACGGACCCGATCCCAATCCGAAATCATTAAAAAAAATCAAAAAAAAAAAAATTTTTTTTTTTTTTTTTTTTTTTTTTAAGAATGAAGTGTCTTATAACTTGTGTGACTAACCAGTGTTTGTTTTGGTCAAAAATATCTGCTATAAGGTTTTGACTGTTCAGTTCTTATCTCAGAGTGTAACTGTAACTGAAAAACAAAACTGCAGTACTTGAAAACACGTTGAACATGCCCAATATAATGCATCTGTTTATATAAAGAAGACAAAATAACAAATAAAAACAAATTAATTTGTTAAACTACTAAATTATTTAAGCATGATATATTCACAATTTTTTCCCAAATGAGCTGTTTCATCGAAGCAAAAAATCCCAAAATTGTCAATTTTGTCGATAAAAAATTCCCAATTTGGTCAGACTCCTTTTCCCAAAATAGGCAGAAAAACCCTGACATAGCGCAGCATGGCCGCTTGACCAGTCTAAGAGGACTGTCTCTGTACTTTCAGACTACATAGCCAGGCATGTTCACATGACCAGTCTAAGAGGACTGTCTCTGTACTTTCAGACTACATAGCCAGGCATGTTCATATGACCAGTCTAAGAGGACTGTCTCTGTACTTTCAGACTACATAGCGCAGCATGGCAGCTTGACCAGTCTAAGAGGACTGTCTCTGTACTTTCAGACTACATAGCGCAGCATGGCAGCTTGACCAGTCTAAGAGGACTGTCTCTGTACTTTCAGACTACATAGCCAGGCATGTTCACATGACCAGTCTAAGAGGACTGTCTCTGTACTTTCAGACTACATAGCGCAGCATGGCCGCTTGACCAGTCTAAGAGGACTGTCTCTGTACTTTCAGACTACATAGCCAGGCATGTTCACATGACCAGTCTAAGAGGACTGTCTCTGTACTTTCAGACTACATAGCGCAGCATGGCAGCTTGACCAGTCTAAGAGGACTGTCTCTGTACTTTCAGACTACATAGCCAGGCATGTTCATATGACCAGTCTAAGAGGACTGTCTCTGTACTTTCAGACTACATAGCCAGGCATGTTCATATGACCAGTCTAAGAGGACTGTCTCTGTACTTTCAGACTACATAGCCAGGCATGTTCATATGACCAGTCTAAGAGGACTGTCTCTGTACTTTCAGACTACATAGCCATGCATGTTCATATGACCAGTCTAAGAGGACTGTCTCTGTACTTTCAGACTACATAGCCAGGCATGTTCATATGACCAGTCTAAGAGGACTGTCTCTGTACTTTCAGACTACATAGCCAGGCATGTTCATATAACCAGTCTAAGAGGACTACCTCTGTACTTTCAGACTACATAGCCAGGCATGTTCATATGACCAGTCTAAGTAGACTGTCTCTGTACTTTCAGACTACATAGCCATGCATGTTCATATGACCAGTCTAAGAGGACTGTCTCTGTACTTTCAGACTACATAGCCAGGCATGTTTATATGACCAGTCTAAGTGGACTGTCTCTGTACTTTCAGACTACATAGCCAGGCATGTTCATATGACCAGTCTAAGAGGACTGTCTCTGTACTTTCAGACTACATAGCCAGGCATGTTCATATGACCAGTCTAAGAGGACTGTCTCTGTACTTTCAGACTACATAGCCATGCATGTTCATATGACCAGTCTAAGAGGACTGTCTCTGTACTTTCAGACTACATAGCCAGGCATGTTCATATGACCAGTCTAAGTGGACTGTCTCTGTACTTTCAGACTACATAGCCAGGCATGTTCATATGACCAGTCTAAGAGGACTGTCTCTGTACTTTCAGACTACATAGCCAGGCATGTTCATATGACCAGTCTAAGAGGACTGTCTCTGTACTTTCAGACTACATAGCCAGACATGTTCATATGACCAGTCTAAGTGGACTACCTCTGTACTTTCAGACTACATAGCCAGGCATGTTCATATGACCAGTCTAAGTGGACTACCTCTGTACTTTCAGACTACATAGCCAGGCTTGTTCATATGACCAGTCTAAGAGGGCTGTCTCTGCACTTTCAGACTACATAGCCAGGCATGTTCATATGACCAGTCTAAGAGGGCTGTCTCTGTATTTTCAGACTACATAGCGCAGCATGGCCGCATGACCGAGAGCGAGGCACGGAAGAAGTTCTGGCAGATATTGAATGCCGTCGAGTATTGCCATAAGAATCACGTTGTGCACAGAGACCTCAAGGTACACAACACACTTCACACGAACAACATTTTCCGCTTCTGTTTTTAGCTCACCTGAGCACAACGTGCTCATGGTGAGCTTTTGTGATCCCCTTTTGTCCGTCATCCGTCGTGCGTTGTTCGTTGTGCGACGTCAACATTTGCCTTGTTCACTCTCTAGAGGCCTTATTTATTGTCCAATCTTCATGAAATGTATTCGGAAGATTGGTTTCAATGATATCTTGGATGAGTTCTAAAATGGTTACGTTTGCTTGAAAAACATGGCTGCCAAGGGGAGGGGCATTTTTTCCTTTTATGGCTATAGTAAAATCTTGTTAACACTCTAGAGGCCGCATGTATTGTCTGATCTTCATGAAACTTGGTTAGAAGATTCATCCCGATAATATTTTGGATGAGTTCAAAAATGATGCCGGTTGGTTGAAAAACATGGCTGCCAGGGGGCTGGGCATTTTTCTTTATATGGCTATAGTAAAACCTTGTTAACACTCTAGAGGCCACATTTATTTTGCGATCTTCGAGAAACTTGGTTATAAGATTTGTCCCAATAATATCTTGTTATCTCAGGTGAGCGACTTTGGGCCTTTCAGGCCCTCTTGTTTTCTATTTTCTGTTTAAAGAAAGTTTCTCCATAGCAAAGATCCAGTTAAAATGAAAAGTGTCGTCCCTGATTAGCCTGTGCAGACTGACACAGGCTAATCTGGCAGGACACTTTACGCACATGCATTAAACCCCCTTTTCACAGAGCTGGGCTCAAATAAATTCCGAGAACCTGTCTGTTCCTGTCTGTTCCTGTCTGTTCCAATGAGTTGTTATTAATCATTGTTCATTGGCCGAGTTCTTATCTATAAAATTGAACCACTACAATGTTATTGATGGTGCCAGGATTAAACTTTTACCAGGATTTGAAAGTGAGTTACCATTTGTTAGTTTTTACAGAGGGATGTTTAAGAAATTATCAATTCAAATATTTGAGTAATTGCTAACACTTAAAAACCATAAATTGGAATATTGATAAAACAATCATTAATAAAATGTATGAATTATTGCAATTTGTTTCATCAAATTTACAAATTTATTATAATGTAGGCAGAATGAAAGCTTTGTATGCATATTTAATTAGTGCAAATAGTTCACTTCTGGTTGATATATTATCTGTGAATTTATTGGGGAAAATGTCTTGCTTAAAATTTTTAACTCATTAAATTTGTGATCAATTGTTGTTGAGTTGTATTGTATGTATGAGGCATCCAGATGCAAAATAAATGTTTTCACTGAGTCTGCATGTAGACTTTGTCACATTTGGGCCGCGCTCTGTGAAATAGGGGTTTAATGCATGTGCGTAAAGTGTTGTCCCAGATTAGCCTGTGCAGTCTGCACAGGCTAATCAGGTATGACACTTTACGCCTCAACTTGATTTTAGCTTAGAAGAGACTTTCTTTAAACAAAAAATATCATAAAAGCAGAAAGTGTCGTCCCTAATTAGCCTGTGCGGACTGCGCAGCCTTATCTGGGACGACAATGTATGCACATGCATTTAACCCCCTATTCACAGAGCATGGTTCATTTGGAAAAAAAAGCATTACCAGGAATTTCCAAAACATTTATTACAAACTGATAACATGTAAACATGTTTTGCGGACCTTTCATTTTGGCAAGCTTTTCCTCCACTATTCTGAAGCATTTAACAGGGAGATGTGCAAGATTTTACATGTACTTGTGTGAATAGTTTAGTAGTACATTCACCGGTACTTATAAACAAAACAAATATTGGGACTGATTGTTTCTTCTCTGTTTTTGCAGTATTTTAAAGCTGTTTAAATGATACAGATGTTGCTGGGGAATCCTTGGGATTGTTTCAAATCGAGAAAACTTATTATCAATATATTATCAACCTTATGTTTTTAGCTCGGCTGTTTTCGGAGAAAACCCGAGGTGTTGTCATAGCCAGCTCGTCGTGTCCGTCATCTGCAGTCAGCGTCATGCTAAAACCTTAACATTTTGTCAAGGTTTTGAACATTTGCTCTAAAATCAAAGTGCTTCAACCTACAACTTTGAAACTAAATATGTAGCTGCATCTTAATGAGTTCTTCATGCCACACCCATTTTTGGGTCACTTGGTCAAAGGTCAAGGTCAATGTAACCTCTAAAAAAAAAAAAATATTCTGACAAGCTTTCATTTATTAAAAACTGCACCCGCAGCCGAGCGTGGCACCCGTTATGCGGTCCTCTTGTTTAGATATGATTCAAAAAAAATTTCAATATAAATGTGTTGTTGATTATTGACTGCATACAATAAGTTTAAAATAAAACAAATAAAACTTAAATTTTAAATGTCTTGAAATGAAATAATTACATAGTTTATAATGATTGTACTCAAAATTATGTAAAGTAACTTTGATGCCAGTGTTTTTTTTCACCATTTTGGGAATGGGACTTGTTCCCTTTGGATTGGGAAAATTGCATAGTTTTGGTTTAAATTGGGACACTATTGTGGCTGCTTTTTTTATTAACAAATGCTTAAAAATCGAGAATAAAAATAATGTGAACAAATTGTCTAAGGTTTAACTTATAGAGCTGGATGGGAGATGAACTCAATGTTGAGATTTATTTGTAGCTGGATGGGATATGAACTCAATGTGGAGATTTATATTGCTGGATGGGAGATGAACTCAATGTGGAGATTTATTTGTAGCTGGATGGGAGATGAACTCAATGTTGAGATTTATTTGTAGCTGGATGGGAGATGAACTCAATGTTGAGATTTATTTGTAGCTAGATGGGAGATGAACTCAATGTTGAGATTTATTTGTAGCTAGATGGGAGATGAACTCAATGCTGAGATTTATTTGTAGCTACATGTAGATGGGAGATGAACTCAATGTTGAGATTTATTTGTAGCTGGATGGGAGATGAACTCAATGTTGAGATTTATTTGTAGCTACATGTAGATGGGAGATGAACTCAATGTTGAGATTTATTTGTAGCTGGATGGGGGATGAACTTATATTGAGATTTATTTGTAGCTAGATGGGAGATGAACTCAATGTGGAGATTTATTTGTAGCTGGATGGGAGATGAACTCAATGTGGAGATTTATCTGTAAATTTTTATATACATTTTATTTAACCTTTCAATGGTTTTTTTTTTAATCCCATTTGTGAAAAATATATACATTTTCCATTGTGAATGGGTCCCCCTACAGGCCCCAAATTTTGTGTAGAAAAAACACTTAATTCTCTTTGTCCATGCTAATGAACCAATGTAGCCATGTTCGTAACTCTTTACCACTAAGATATGTATTTTCACGCATTTGTAGTCCCTAGAAAGTTAAATTGAATTAAAGACCTTTCTTACTTGATTCAACTTTTAAAGGCTTCATTAAATTCAACTATTAGATACTGATGAGCAGCAAGCAGCATAAAACCTGAACAGACTGCGAGTTACTCACAGGCTGTTAGGGTTTTATGCTGTTTTGCACATAGCCATTTTCACCTTGCTTCTGAGTGGGAAAGGGGTAATGATACATGTATCAAAGTGTAAAACTGCATGGCTAATGTTTCCTGTGACTGACTGAAGTTACCACCAAGTCTTTCTACACACAGTGCACTTTGTGGCAACATCGTAAGCCATTCTGGCAAGAGTTAAATGTATTTTGTATGTATATGTTTTCGGTACAACAGTAATTCGTCTGTCTATGACATTGGCTTATTTTCTACATATTTTCTACAAACTTGGGTAAATCTTGTTTGGTAGTGTGCCTCTTTCTGCGTCAATGTGTACGTCATGCATGCCTAATGCAGTTCAGATTCTGCTATTGATATTTTTTACTCAAAGGAAAGATATTGGTCTGTGGCTGGCATTTCTCGATAACTGTAACATTGTCCAAGCATGTGACATCAGAGGTAATAGAGTTGACAGTTTCCTTAAATCACACACTAATAAGATTAATTAGCAATATTCATTATTATGTGATAAAGTAATTATTCTGAATGCATATAGTTAATTTGATTGTCTTTTTAATGGATTCCCTGTGTTATTCCAGGAACAATCATGTAGTAGTAGTAATGCAAAAAGTATTTTTGATTCAAATAAAATTCATTTAAAATTAAGATACAAATATAAACAAATTATGCAATATCAAGTAAAATTGTATGGATACATATTTAGACGCATTTGTAGTCCCTTAGAAAGTTCAATTTAATTTAAGACTTTTCTTACGAGATTCAAGTGTTTAAGGCTACATTTCCAACCCTAAGATAATTATTAGCAGCAAACAGCATAAAACCTGAACAGACTGCAAGTTACTTGCAGGCTGTTCTGGTTTTATGCTGTTTGCACATAGCCATTTTCCTTTTGCCTCTGAGTGGGAAAGGATAAAATCATGTAAATCTGAGTAAAAAAAATGCCCATCTATTAAGTAAGCACCTTTACCAGAGTATAGAATGAGCTAGTCACATCTGAAATCACCTTTACCAGAGTATAGAATGAGCTAGTCACATCTGAAATCACCTTTACCAGAGTATAGAATGAGCTAGTCACATCTGAAATCACCTTTACCAGAGTATAGAATGAGCTAGTCACATCTGAAATCACACTGATCTCCTACATTCATTTTTAAGATAATATACAAGTTGACAATCCATAAGAGCTTTTCCAAGAACACTTGCATTTAAAAAAAACCTGTGTGAGATTCTATAAGGTTACTGTTGTCAAGTGTTTTATCCCATCACCACTTGGAGATGTACTTTTACACATTTGGAGTCCTTTAGAAAGTTATATTTATTTTTACTAGATTCAAGTTTTTAAGGCTTCATTTCCAAACCTTAGATACTGATGAGCAGCAAACAGTATAAACCTGAACAGACTGCGAGTTACTCGAGTTACTCTCCGGCTGTTCTGGTTTTATGCTGTTTGCACATTATAGCCATTTTCACTTTGCTTCTAAGTGGGAAAGTCTTAAAGATACTCTATAAGATACTTTACCTTGTATCATTATTTGTGTGACTCACCTAATTCTGATCCAATTATTTATTCTCAATTTTACTTGAAATTAAGTTTAAATAATGATCATTATATGAAATAGTATATATAATTATATAAAAGTACAATTAAGTCATTAATTAATTATTTATATAAGTATGTGGCATTCAATAGAAATGGTTATGTCTTATGATGTCAATACATAATGGTCAACATGAGAACATAAACCAGGTGCAAAATTCATTAATCTTTTCAATAAATGATCGGCTTCTTTGTTATTGTTCACAGTAATCAAGCACACTGTTATCATTATTTTGTGTGTTCAATCACTATCCAGCCAGTGTAAGGCCTGTATAACGTCATCTTCTCATCTTCACATGCATTGAACCAGCCCTGTGTCTGCCAGTGATAGATAGTTGTGTGATAGAAAGTAATATAACCATCAGCCCTAAGTGTCCATATGACGTCAATCGCAAGCTAGACATGAAGATTACGCGTTTCCTTAATTAAAACTGGTGTATCGCCTTTCATTCACTTGGTAATTACATTGTCAACATGGGGTTTGGTAATTACATTGTCAACATGGGGTTTGGTTATTACATTGTCAACATGGGGTTTGGTAATTACATTGTCAACATGGGGTTTGGTAATTACATTGTCAACATGGGGTTTGGTAATTACATTGTCAACATGGGGTTTGGTAATTACATTGTCAACATGGGGTTTGGTAATTACATTGTCAACATGGGGTTTGGTAATTACATTGTCAACATGGGGTTTGGTAATTACATTGTCAACATGGGGTTTGGTAATTACATTGTCAACATGGGGTTTGGTAATTACATTGTCAACATGGGGTTTGGTAATTACATTGTCAACATGGGGTTTGGTAATTACATTGTCAACATGGGGTTTGGTAATTACATTTTCAACATGGGGTTTGGTAATTACATTGTCAACATGGGGTTTGGTAATTACATTGTCAACATGGGGTTTGGTAATTACATTGTCAACATGGGGTTTGGTAATTACATTGTCAACATGGGGTTTGGTAATTACATTGTCAACATGGGGTTTGGTAATTACATTGTCAACATGGGGTTTGGTAATTACATTGTCAACATGGGGTTTGGTAATTACATTGTCAACATGGGGTTTTGCATGAATGAACAGATTAAAGTTTATTGATTTTGATTGGCTGTAGAAATGATTAGATGCTGCTGAAGCAGGTTCTCATGGTGTTATTGTTGTTGATGCTTCAGCAGGTTCTCATGTCATTTTTAGCTCATCTATTTTTTGAAAAAAAATTATGAGCTATTGTCATCACCTTGGCGTCGGCGTCGGCGTCGGCGTCTGCGTCGGCGTCCGGTTAAGTTTTGCGTTTAGGTCCACTTTTCTCAGAAAGTATCAATGCTATTGCATTCAAACTTGGTACACTTACTTACTATCATGAGGGGACTGGGCAGGCAAAGTTAGATAACTCTGGCGTGCATTTTGACTGAATTATGTGCCCTTTTTATACTTAGAAAATTGAAAATTTTGGTTAAGTTTTGCGTTTAGGTCCACTTTTTTCAGAAAGTATCAATGCTATTGCATTCAAACTTGGTACACTTACTTACTATCATGAGGGGACTGGGCAGGCAAAGTTAGATAACTCTGGCGTGCATTTTGACAGAATTATGTGCCCTTTTTATACTTAGAAAATTGAAAATTTTGGTTAAGTTTTGTGTTAAGGTCCATTTTATTCCTTAAGTACCAAAGCTATTGCTTTCATACTTGCAACACTTACTAACTACCGTAAGGGGACTGTGCAGGCAAAGTTATGTAACTCTGACTGGCATTTGGACGGAATTATGGGCCCTTTATACTTAGAAAATTGAAAGTTTGGTTAAGTTTTGTGTTTTGGTCCACTTTACCCCTAAAGTATCATAGATATTGCTTTCATACTTGGAACACTCGCAAACTATCATAAGGGTACAGTAAAAGGACAAGTTGCATAACTCTGGATGTCATTTTTACGGAATTATGGCCCTTTTTTGACTCAGTAACTTTGAATATATGGTTAAATTTTGTGTTTCGATCCACTTTACTTCTTAAGTATCAAGGCTATTGCTTTCAAACTTCAAATACTTTCATGCTATCATGAGGTTACTGTACCTGGCAAGTTGAATTTTACCTTGACCTTTGAATGACCTTGACTCTCAAGGTCAAATTATTAAATTTCTCTAAAATTGCCATAACTTCTTTATGTATGATTAGATTTGATTGATACTTTGACAAAACTACTCTTACCTGACATACCACAATAGACTCCACCCAAACCATCGCCCTTGCCCCCCCCCCAACCCCCAACCCCCCCCCCCTATTTTTTTTTTTTTTTAAGATCATCTCACAAATGACCACCACACCCTCACACTATACCCCCCCCCCACCCCACCCCCTCCCCAATTTTTTTTTTAAACGGTTAAAAAACAAAACTATTTATTTTGATTATTTTATGTTTGAAATACCGTCCAACCATCGCCCTCCCCCCACCCGAATCCCCCCCCCCCCCCCCCCCCCCGATTTTTTTTTTTTTTTTTTTTTTTTTTAAAGATCATCTCACAAATTACCACCACACCCTCACACTATACCCCCCCACCTCACCCCCCCCAATGTTTTTTATGAAACGGTTAAAAAACACAAATATTTATTTTTATTATTTTATGTTTGAAATACCGTCCAACCATCGCACCCAAGAATCCCCCCCCCCCACCCCACCCCCACCCCCCCCCATTTTTCATTGAAATGTTTCTACATTGAGTATGTGTAGATAAAACCATCTACATTCAAAAAAGTGTAAACACATTTCCTGAGCCAAATAAGGAAAGGTATTTATACCACGGTCAGTTTTGACCCCTAGTAGGGCAATATTTGAGTTTATCAGGTGGTCCCCTTGAAATTGTTGAGATGCCTTTAGATTACCCAATGAAATAAAAGTCCAGGTTTCAAAGATCAAACAGGTAACAAAACCCTCAGCAGATGTTAACAGTAAAGTGCTATCTCAATTAAGGAATGCTATCTGTAGTGTTGCTTCCATTGAAACCACAATGGCCAAAGTTTTGTGTGTTAACATCCCCCAGTGATCAATATATCCCTGAATTGCTTGCCCTTAAATATAGCTACATGTAATAAAGTGGTAAAGGGGTCAGGCTGGGTGTAAGTCACATTTTGGGACACAGTTCTTGTTAACTTTGTGGTGATAACTACTTTTATTGTCAAATGAAAAGGATTCAATGCAAAACAAAAACAAAGTTTCAAAATGTTAATTTGCTGCTATACATAAAAGGAACGTGTTGTCTCTGATTAATATTTCAGTTACAGTGGTGTTGCACTGAACACACTTATTTTCAAGATTTTACTGTCACTGTTCTTAACTCAGTTCAATTGAAAAGGGAATCTAGTTTCAAAGTTTTGATAGCTTTTCGTCAGACTCCTAGTTCACATGGTTCGCACATATCATTCATTATAAGTCCTTTAAGTAATAGTTTATGCTTCTCCTTGAAAAGTGCATGGATTTTACTACTGCAAATTCTTGTTGAAATGTACTTGAATTTGTGTTTCCTATCAGGGCTTTTTTCCTTGATTTGGGGAGAGGGCTTGACCTTTGGGACAAAAAATATCTACTAAAACTGCAAAAGGGAAGCAATTTCCCTAAGTAAGCTTACAATTTGGATAAAATTGTATCATTTGAAAGAAATTCTCTTGCGGAAAGGAGCCCAGTGTATAACGCCCTTGCTAAAACAGGGAAAAAGCCCTGCCTACATGTAGATGTAACATAATAACTTCCTTACATGGTCCTACCATTGCTTTCACTGGTCTTCAGTGGAATCTTATGCAATATGTGAATGGTGGCTATTTGCAGAGAAACCTGTAGGCGGCATGTGTGCAAGCAGTTCTGGGAATACAGTTTTATTGCCATGCATTACCTCTGTGAAGTTTATAATGACTTTATATCAGCTTTTCAGAGTATTTTTTTTCTTTTCTATTTTCAGGCAGAAAATCTTCTTCTGGATAATAACATGAACATCAAAATTGCAGGTAATTTGAGAAATAATTAAGATGGTTGCTTTTTTTATGAAACAGAAAATTTTGCTAACGCTTTTTGCATTGAATTGATTTCAGAATGAAAAATCCTGCAATCTTAGTTGTACTTTATTGCAGAATATGTATAAAGGTCATTTAAGTTATCTGAAATTTAAAAAACTGCAGATATTGAACAGGCACTATATGAAGATTTAATCCCTTTCAGTTTATAGTTAACCCTTTCCCACTCAGTAGCAAAGTGGAAATTGCTGTATGTGCAAACAGGATAAAACCAGCACAGCCTGCAAGTAACTCACAGTCTGTTCAGGTTTTTGCTGTTTGCTGCTCATAGGTATCTATCTAAGGGTTGGAACTGAAACCCTAAAAACTTGAATCTAGTAAGAAAGCTCTTTAATTAAATGATATTTTGTAAGGGTCTACAAATGCATCAAAATACGTATCTACATGTAAGTGGTAAAGGGTTAAATTAGTGTATCTTAGTGATAAAGGGGTAATACAGTTATTATGTTGTCATACTGGCCAGTGCAGTTGATAAAGTGCTGGAATACAAATCTGAGGGTAGCGGGTTCGAACCCTGGCCTGTATTGTGTGCAGATTGGTGATGGAATCCTTTGTATGCCCGTTCTACCCCTATCTCTTAATCATGAAGGGCATGCAGTTGTCAGTTACTCGCATAATGCGCAATTTAAACCATCTAACCCAGGAAAAGAGACAGTTAACTGTCATGGTATGAAAGACTTACTAAACTAAAAAACAAACGATTATTTGGTGAACATCAATGTGTTCTTTTAATGTTTTTTAGAAAATACTTTTGACGTGTGATGTGGAGTAGTAAACTTTGTATATGTAAGGTGTAATTGTGAAATGGAAATATTTTAATGAGCTCCAATGATTAAAAATCTATGCATCAAAAGTGCTTTTTTGCAAAGGCATATCTAATTAGTTTGAAATCAATGTATTTTCTTTCGTAACCAGACATTTTTGAAAACTTCAAAAAGCAAATAATTATGGTATCTTTAGCTTGAAGGTTTGATCTCAGTGATTTTGTTTGCTTTATATTTAACAGCCTGTGGATTGGGAAAAAAGCATGATAAACATTAATTTCATTTGTTTATAAGAACAAGTTGCACTGCATTTGTTAATTTTATTTTTAAATAAAGTGCTACAAAATTATATTGTTGTTTAATAAACTTAAAATCAATTATTGAGTTTATTGGAATAGTTTGGATTCATTTTGGGAAAAATTTGTTTAAACTTTTGGGAAAAAATGTTATTTTGTGCAAGGGGAAACAGCCTGTAAGAGGCTGTAATTTTGAGCAAAAAAATCCCAGTGGAACATAAATGCCCTTGTGTATGTAATGTTAGATTTACAATTTGTCATTTTAAACCAATTTGATGATTGATACTGACAATAAATTAGGAACACCATTTAAAAACCAACACGTATCAACCGCTTTCCTGCTAATGACTTATTACCATGTTAAATCATCCTCCATTAAACCCAATTAAACTGGAGGGACAAAAAAGCAGCCATCAATTCATTTTCCCAAGTGAAGAGTGATGTACAAGCAATAAACAAGCATTGCTTGCGTCATTGGGAAGGAAGTTGATTGATTCAACAAAGCAAGTCAGACATAACACGATTGTTAACATTGACTTTTAGCTGTTGTGAAGCAAGGGCTGCAGATAAGGCTGTCATGTTTCAGCGTGTGTTTCTTGGTTGATTTCTCTTGAAGGCAGTGGGTTCCCTGTTTATTTAACCCTTTCCCACTCAGAAGCAAAGCCAAAATGGCTATGTGCAAACAGAATAAAACCAGAACAGCCTGCGAGTAACTTGCAGTCTGTTCAGGTTTTATGCTGTTTGCTGCAAGTTGTTTGTAGTGTGGAAGCAGAATAATATCAAATGCAATTGCCATAATACTATAATGTTGTAAAAAGGTCTTCTTACATTGGCCTTACTAGTATAGTTTACTGCAGAAAGACAAGTGAGCCTTGTTGTGGGAAAATGGGACTTAATGCAGGTGTTTAAATGTTGTCCCAGATTAGCCTGTGCAGTGCCCAAATTCCAGTCATAGACTAAACTTTCCGCTTTCCGGCAGAAAGTGTCGTCCCTGATTAGCCTGTGGGGATTGCACTGGCTAATCTTGGATGACACTTAACACACATGCATTATGCCTCGTTTTTCAAGAGTGAGGCTAAAGTGTATCACATTGAATGGTTCTGCAAGCAGCAACCTGTGATTTCTATCCCAACAGCTAACTAGCTGTAGGTTCTACAAGGAATACCTTTGATGATGTGAATGTTGATTGTCTAGTCACGAAGAGAGTAATTATAGCTCACACCAAGATGATTGTATGCTTAATGACTTACAAAACGTTGTTCTCACCAATAAGTGCATGCTTCCCTGATTTATTTCCTGGCTGTTGTTGTTCTATTGGTGTTGCATCACAGACAATGATTGAGGTATATTTGTAGAAGTGTTTCTTGGATGTTCATATGTTTTATGACTATTGCTTTGAAAGTACTGTTGTTTGTTATTGAAGTTCAGAAATTATTTATTATAACGCATAAGAAAAATATAACAGATAACTGAAATGATAAAGGTAGATTGAATCATGAAAAGTCAAAATACGAAACAATATGTGCATAACAATTACTGGTAATACAAAAAGACCATTTCTGCACAAAAAGTGGATTATAGTATTTCTTAGAGATCGTAGTTAAAATTTAAATACCAGCTTAACATTTATAAACACTATAGAAATGACAGCATTCAAATCAACTGCCTTAGTTTTATAAGGACCAATATAATCTTTATGGATCATGTATCATTAACAGAGATGATTTATGTTAGTAGCGCAAAGTTTGGTTAAGTCTCTTATTTGCATAAACCAATGATGAATTTTGTATTGAAAAATGTTCTCTGTAACATTACAACAGTACTGTCAGTTAACCATTTTGAAAAATATTAGTTTAAATCTGCATTTGAAAGAAATATTCATTGTTTCGAAGAGTGTGCCTGCTTGAAAGGCATCAGACAATAATACAACAGAATTCATGAATTTCACAAAATCTTTTCTGGCTGAGATGCAAAAACAGAAACAACACAAATGCTCAGGTTGGAAACAAATGATTTTGAAGCCATATGTAATGTCCTGAAAACTAAGTATCCAAAACAACACCTCTATGCGGACTATCATTGTAAGTTCCCTGCTGCAATAAGATGTTGTTTTTATGTCCCCCACCCACTATAGTGGGGGACATATTGTTTTTGTCCTGTCTGTTGGTTGGTCTTTTGGTATGCCAACTTTAACATTTGCAATTACTTTTGCAATATTGAAACTAGCAACTTGATATTTGGCATGCATATGTATCTCATGGAGCTGCACATTTTGAGTGGTGAAAGGTCAAGGTCATCCTTTAAGGTCAGAGGTCAAGTATATGTGGCCAAAATTGCTATTTTTATGAATACTTTTGCAATATTGAAGATAGCAACTTGATATTTGGCATGCATGTGTATCTCATGGAGCCGCACATTTTGAGTGGTGAAAGGTCAAGTTCAAGGTCATCCTTCAAGGTCAAAGGTAAAAAAAAAAGCGGCCCAGAAGGGGACATAGTGTTTCTGACAAACACATTTCTTGTTTTTGCTTATTTTTAATATTATGTGTTCAATACCTAGTCAAGTATTCAACATTTCTATAAGATGAATAATATTTTGATAGCATGTTACACGTATTCATATTTTTTAGCTCAGGCGAGCACAACATTCTTATGGTGAGCTTTTGTAATCACCTTATCTGTCATCTGTTGTGCATTGTCCATAATTAACATTTATTTTGCGAACACTCTAGAAGTAACATTTTTTCCAAAGTATGATTAACTTGCTCAGAAAATTTCCTCCAATTATATCTAGGCAGAGTTAGAAAAGGATTCTATTCGTCCAAATAGATCTGCTGGCTGCAGTTTCCTTCTATGGCGATGGTGAGACTTGACCAACTCCGAACAGTTAATTTAATTTGGTCTCAGGTTAGCATTTGAGTGGCCCAATTGTTTGGTGTGTTTGCAAATTTCAGGTTTTGTAAATTCTGAACAAGAAAGATGATTTGCGACAAATTTCATGTGTCGGATTTCAGGTTTTGTTAACTTCTATGTATTCTTTATTCATTAGACATATTTGCACATATTTCTTGGCATATGTTGCAGATTTTGGGTTCGGCAATTTCTACACGGGTAAGGAGCCCCTGGCCACATGGTGTGGAAGCCCACCATATGCAGCACCAGAGGTGTTTGAGGGCAAGAAATACCTGGGACCCCAGATTGATATATGGGTACATATCAAGCCAAGGTTTTAATTAGTTAGCACGATACAATTAAGCCCATCGTCGGATACGCACGGCTGCTGATTACGCTCCGCTCATACGAATGTAGAGTAACGTAATGAATAGACCGGGGGTGTCCGACGATGAATTAAGCCTTGATCTGGGTAAACTGGGTTTAATGGGCATGTGTTGTCCCTGATTAGCCTGTGTAGACTGGACAGGCTAATCTGGGAACACTTTCTGCCTGGACTGGATTTACATTTAGAAGAGACTTCCTTTTTAAAAATAAAAATTCATCAAAGCAGAAAAAAATTATTAAAGCAGAAAGTGCCGTCCCTGATTAGCCTTTGCAGGCTGCACAGGCTAATCTGGGACAACACTTTACACACATGCATTAAGCCCATTTTTTCGAAAAAGCTACTTTAGTTAGTCTGTATTTTACAATTTTACCTACCTCTTGAACAGATGTTTGAAGATTTCCAAATCACATTTCTGGTGAAAGTCTAATTCAATCAGAAAATCAACTACTAAGGTACTACAGATTTTATTCCTTGTTTTGCAAAATGTCTACCGGTACTCATAGCTCAGTTGGTATAGTGCTGGTCTGTCATTTCAAACCGGTACTCATAGCTCAGTTGGTATAGTGCTGGTCTGTCATTTCAAAGTCAAGCCTACCATACAGGGCCCCGTTTCATCAACGATCGCATCGCAACTTTAATGCCAAAATATCGCACATTTCTTATCGCATCGCAATTTGCGTTTCATCAAATATCGCATCGCCGATTTGAGTTGCGATATTCGCACATCGCCAATAATGAGGCTATTTTGCGTTTCATCAAAAATCGCACATCGCAAGAGCACCTGTTTTTTGCGATATTTTGCTTAAAACATGCGATCACACAAACCCAGTCGCAGACGGTAAAAAAAAATTCAATATGGCCGACGTGTTGTTTTTTTTTATGGAAAATAACGCGAGAAGGACAGAGCGGGAGTTCCGGCCCCGTCTGGAGATAGGCGGGGTTCGCGATATCGACTTTGTGAATCGGTATCGGGTAAACAGAACCACCGCACAGGAGCTAGTGGAGCTTCTGGGGCAGGATCTTGCCAGATCCGAACGTGGCGGAAAAACAATTTCGCCAGAGACCAAGGTAACATTAATGCAATCGACATGAATTTGCTAATTTGTTACTGTATATTTGCTGGGAGAAATTGACACACTAAGTACGGGGATTACGATCGTTATCAAGTACAGCAGAGTGCTGTTTTCTTACATCCGGTCTTAATTTGTTCTCATATCAACAGGTCAACACGGATACTAAACTGACATTGTATGATAATATAACCGTTGGATAAGCAGGCATAAATAGGCAAATCGAACAACGATTGAGTTGTAATTAGACTCATTCAAATTATGGATTAATTCAAGGCTTTGTTAACCAACAATATGAAATAAATACAATCTAGGTCACGTACATGTACAGTAAGTTTGAACTGGTATTTTTAGTAGTTTGTATTAATTTATTAGTTGTTCACAAATTTTTCATCATCATAATTGTTTTCCTTTTTTCTGATCTTTTCAACTGCAGAGTGGAGTCAGTGGAGTAAAGCTACTAGGGCCAACATGATCGTTTTTTTTGTTTGTTATTGGTCTTTTGATTGTAAATGATATTTCAAGTACTGTGACCAAATTTTATTTATGAATGTTTTAACATTGTTGCTGCAGATCCTCGTCAGCCTAAGATTTCTTGCGAAAGGGGCATTCTATTCGGAACTAGCCGACACCCATGGCATCAGTCGCTCGAGCGTGTCCAGAACTGTGCATAACTTTGTGGAGTCTGTCAACAACAACCTGGACAATATTAGGTACATACTTTAACTGTAAGATAGATTTGATATAATATTATTGTACTTACAGTTACAAACAGACAATCTTAAGTCTACGGTTTTTCTTTTTTTATCTGTCACACTTTAGTGTCCATATTCATTGTCAGACTTTTACCTTATTTTTTATTTTTTTTATAGCAGCTCATAAACCAAGGTCAAGATCAGCAACTGCAGCACAATTTTTATTCTTATAAGTTATCTTTAATTTATTTTTAATAATGCTATGATCTTAACTGTCTAAATATTATAATTGTATATCACATGCCATAGTTCTTTCGTTTTTAACATGTTAAAATAATCACGTTTATTGTATTCAGGTTAATTAATTAATTTATTTATTATAATTGATCTCAACTCAAGGACGATACTGTTTGTTTATATAATGTAAATTTCATGTAATGTTCAATTGTATATTTGTTATATGTTTGTTGTTATATTATGTCGGTCAATAGTGATACATGGCTAATGTTATACTTGTTATGTACAAACCGACTTGAAATAAAATTTGTATTGTATTGTATTGTTACAAATAGACAATCCATTTTTACTTATTGATGTTAAACACGGGCTTGGCACAGACAATTCTTAAAGTTAATAGTCTGCAACAGTAGAAAAATGTAGCTTTATTAGAAATCCTATATATGAAAACGCAACTCCAGACTCCAAAAGCTTTACCAAATTGCTCATATAACGACTGGTATGTGGAGGTGGAAATGAACAATTTTACTGCAATATTTCACATTTTATATCTCCATTTTGTTATATATTTATCAGCTGATGAGTATTAATTGAAATGTTGAAATTAAATGGTGGCCTTGTAGTTGACAATTCTTACTATGTTTTTTTTTTTTAAATCAATATCATAATCATTACCATTTTATGATACAAGTATGATGCAAGTGAATACAAATGTAAATACATTACTATAAAATATAAAAGATATTTTTTTTCTCAAATACAGCGCTTTCTCAGATGTGTATTTCTATATATTGGTATATTGGGTTATGTTATTGTTTTTGTTAAAAAAGTAAAATTAATGGTAAAATGGTTATTATTTTATACACATCACAGCTTAAACATATTCTTATATATATAATTTTTCTAAAACAGGTTTCCAATCGACAGAGAAGATGTTGTAAAAGAGAAGAGGGCATTTTACAACAAATGTAGACTTCCGAATCTTGTTGGAGCAGTGGATGGGACCTTAATCCCAATCATTACTCCAACTGTAGATGAGGAAGTCTACGTTTGTCGAAAAGGTTACCACGCTATCAACTGCCAGGCGATTGTAAACACAAGCTTGAAGTATGTATACACTCTTTAATTAATGTAGCAACTCAGTTTTTATTAAACTAATAGATTATCTTTTGTTGTGAAATGCATTAACATTTTAAAGTACAAATATCTTAAATCCCTTCAACTATTTTGTTTTTAGTTTGACATATTACAAAATGTTCTAGTGCTACAACCATTACTTCATTATGATAATCAAGTATGAGTTAATTTCATTTATATCCTGAACTCAGGGTTAATTTGCCAAAATTGCTTTCCACTGATTCATGTAGCTCTTATTAGTTATTACTCCTGCTAATTTTTCGTTCCAAAACTTACCCTTTAAAAGTGGGCCATTAATTGAGAAATAATGCATTTCAGGTTCATTAGTGTTGTGGCGAAATGGCCGGGCTCTACCCATGATGGAGCGGTATTTGAAAATTCAAGAATTAAGGTAAAATAAATAATTCTTCATGTATCAAATTTTAGTTACCATAATTAAAAGTGTTGTTAATAATTTAAAAGGATGAAAATACCAAAACTTGTAAGAAAGTTGTGACCTATGATACTCTCACTCATGTCTGAGTATCAATGGCTCACCATTGCTAAAGGTGTGCAAGCAGTCAAATGCTTACAGAGGAAAACTGCCCAATGGATCTGACCGCAGTGATAGGACATTGTTGTTAAAAATGAAGTAAAATCCAACCAACAGAACCAAAAATACATAAATACTACAACTATAATTAACTGATACTGTTTTTAAATTGCAGTACTGAAAACGATTTGTATATTTATTTTTAAGCTCCACTGGCCAGAGGCCAGGGGGGGCTAATGTCATGGTCCTGTGTCCGTCGGGCGTGCATGATTTTAACATTTTCTTTAAACATCTTCTCCTAAACTACAAAACCAATTGTGATAAAATTTATCGCAAATGTTCCTGGGGTTAACCTCTTTCAAATTTGTTCAAATTATGTCCCTGGGGTCAAATTTGACCCCGCCCCGGGGGTCATTTATTGAACATATGCTTATATAAAGCCTATTTTGTGCGAAATTTAAAAATCTTCTTGTCCATAACAATTTGGGCCTAGTGCTACCACATTTGGTATGTAGTGCTATTTAATAGTTCTCTACTTTGTTTGTTCAAATTATGCCCCTGTGGTCAATTTTGACACTGCAACGGGGATCACAAAAATTAACATACGGTTAAATAAGGCCTATTTTGTGCAAACTTTAAAAATCTTCTTGTTCATAATTATAGAGCCTATGGCTACCAAATTTGGTATGTAGTGACATTTAATATTCTCTACCAAGTTTTTTCAAATTATGCCTCTGGGTTCAAATTTGACCCTGCCCTGGGGGTCACAAAAATGAACATATGCTTAAATAAGGCCTATTTTGTGCAAACTTAAAAAAAACAACTTCTTGTTCATAATTATATAGTCTAGGGCTACTAAATTTAGTATGTAGTGACATCTAATGGTCCTCAACCAAATTTGTTCAATTATTCCCCTGGGCTCAAATTTTACCCTGCCCCAGGTGTCACAAAACTGAACATATGCTTATATAAAGCCTCTTTTGTGCAAACTTTAAAAATCTTCCTGTCCATAACCATTGGGCCTAGGGGTACCAAATTTACTTTTAAAAGTACATGAATATAATGTTACTGATACAAAGGCTATAACATGTTATTTATAAGTTGTGATTTGATTTTTACATATTTCACTCTAGGGACATCTTGATGCTACAGCAAATGTAGTTCTGCTGGGCGATAGTGGATATGCCCTGAGCCCCTCCCTACTCACCCCCATAATGAATCCCCGTTCCCAACAGGAAGAGCGGTACAACCGCAGACACAAGAGGGGTCGGGAAGTTGTGGAACGGGGATTCGGGATATTGAAGTCCAGATTCAGGTATAGAAATATTTCTTCTTCCTTTCATAGATATTCTTATTTAACATATCATACTTATATATTGTGAAATCAAATATACCAAATAATACCCAGTGTACTTTAAATAATTGTGCATTTTCTTTATTACATTGGAATGCACAAATTTTGTCCTGCAAACATGTATTATCAGTTTATCACATACATGTTTTCATGTCTATCATGTTCAAATAACCTAATGCAGCAATTGAAATGAAATACAAATATTCCGAAAATAATAACAGTTGTTCGACTTGAATATTTAATATTAATTTGATGCTTATCTCAGCACTGACCAGTTCAATGGACAATAAAAAGTTAAAGAATTATTCATGATGTGTTTCCTTACTTATAGATGTCTACATCGATCAGGGGGTGTTTTGCCATACAAGCCCCATCAGTGTGCGGCCTTGTTTGTAGCGTGCTGCCGGCTGCACAATCTGCTGATGGACAATGGGGAGGAGCAGGAAGTGGATGCCGATGTCATTGAGGAGGATGACAACAATGATGACCCTGTCGAAGTTGTACTGAATCAGCGTGGTGCTGCTGTTCGAGATTATTATGTAAACCTAAATTAACCTAAATTAACATTCGTGAAGATAAAACAAAATAGTTGGACCTATTGTTTGTTAAAACGTAAATTAAAATGTTTCTTTTTTTAGTTCGCCTTTTTTAATACGTTGTGGTAGCCTTGTCATTTACAAAAGTTTTTTTGTTTTTTTTATATTTATTTCCATTAGATATTGGGTAAATACATGATGTCAGTGAATAAAATAAGAATCCATTTAAAATAAAGGTAACTAAGCTAAGTATCTCTTTGTACCCATGTATGTCCCTTGCATAATTAGAAATTTCATGTTTGCGTTATTATATTTGTCCATGCAATTCAATTGAATACATTATTGGATAATGCACCTTTAAGTATTAACCTGACTGAATAGCTAAATGACTGAATTACTGAATGAACTTAGGGGGCGGGTTCCGCGACCGCGGAGCCGACACTACGCCCCTGAGTGACCAACCGACTGACCAAGCCAGGGTACCGGCGGGGCCCGCTACCACGTCCCCGAACGCCCCTGTGCTGACTGACGGACATAACGTTGTTTTTTTATTCTGACTAACTGACGGACTGACTGACATTTTCTTTACATGTGTTTCTTTTTCTTAATTTTTTTTTTTTTTTATACATATTTGTTAATTGTTATTTTGTCTGCACATTAACATATATGTATTTAATACATTCTGTGCATTGTGTACTCTTCGTGATTATGTTGAATTTTAAATGTAAACATTGTTGAATTTTGATATCATTATATGTGGCTGTACTTGGAAAGGAAAATATTAACTACCATTTTATTTAAACAAATGATAAAATGCAAACCAATCATACATTAAGCACTGATTTCTCATTTTTGTTCACCACATGTTCATACGCATTCTACATAATTCACTCATGTCGTTGGATGTTATATCTGAGACGTATTCTTGTTGATACTTGTTTTGGAGGAAGTATAGTAGCAGCCAATAAATAGATCATTTAGTTTATTATTTGTTGTTTTATTTGATTTCTATATGCCCCTTTGGAAAAAGGAACATGTTATGTTAAACAGTATTCATCTGATCTTCACCAATCTTTGTCAAAAGTTGAATTTGGATGATATATAGGCCAGTTTCAAATATGGGTCATGTAGTGTTAAATACTAGGTCATATGGTCACTTAGTGCATTTTCAGCATTCAGCATGTTGTTCAGCTCTAATTCGAACAATATTCATCCAATCTTCCCCAATCTTATTTAGGATTTGCATCAAGTTTATATAGATCAAATTCGAATGTAGGTTATATATGCTTAAAAAGTATGTCAAAGTATTTCTTGGTGAATCGTTAACATTCAACATGTTGTCCAGGCTCGAATTCAATCAGTAGTGTCGCAAAATTTGAACTTCGACGGAAGCAATCAAAGTTAAACTTTGCACAAATTATCTCCACTAAATTTAATTTAGTCAAGAACCTGGGGTCTTATTTACGGGTGCTGCCACCAGTCCATTTAGACAAATTTCCATGTAACTTGTACAACTAGCCGAGCTAGTAGAAATTAAATAAGTCATTTGTTTCTACTACTACAGTTTATTTACAAAGTATACACACTTTATTTCCAACATTTCCAACAAAAGTCAAACATTTAAAAATATACATACATCATGTTAAAACATACTCAGTTTATTCTCCTATTTTATAAGTTCTATTTCTCATTTTTGTTTTGTCACTGTGAACTTGACCTTTGACCTAGTGAATTGAAAATCAATAGGGGTCATCTGCAAGTCATGATCAATGTACCTATGAAGTTTCATGATCCTAAACGTTAGCTTTCTTGAGTTATCATTCAGAAACCATTTTACTGTGTCAAGTCACCGTGACATTGACCTTTGACCTAGTGACCTGGATATCAAAATGGGTCATCTACAAATCATGATCAATGTACCTATGAAGTTTCATGATCCTAAACGTTAGCTTTCTTGAGTTATCATTCAGAAACAATTTTACTGTGTCAAGTCACCGTGACCTTGACCTTTGACCTAGTGACCTGGAAATCAAAAGGGGTCATCTACAAATCATGATCAATGTACATATTAAGTTTCATGATCATAGGCGTACACTTTCTTGAGTTATCATCCCGAAACCATTTTACTGGTTCGAGTCACCGTTACCTTGACCTAGTGACCTGAAAATAAATAGGGGTCATCAATGAGTCATAATCAATGTACCTACAAAGTTTCATGATCCTACGCGTAAGCGTTCTTGAGTTATCATCTGGAAACCATCTGGTGGACGGACGGACAGACGACCGACCTACCGACATGCGCAAAACAATATACCCCCTCTTCTTCGAAGGGGGGGCATAAAAATCTGTGCTTACCTAAAATTGCATTTACATTTAACTAAAATGTTAAAAAGCGTTATATACACAAGAATGCATTGAATACTATAAGGGCGGTTTCGGTAAGTACTGGTTTTACCCCACTTGCTAAAACGGCATTGACCATAAAGTTGGCGCTGATTGGTCGAAATTGAACCATGACCTAGTTCACACGCCTTTTCATTTAGGATGTAAACATTATTGCACTTTTAAAGGAATGAGTGTTATATAAAGAATATGGAAATGGACAATTGAAAGAAACACATGTCTTGCACTATAGTAATAAAATGTTATTATTATTAATATTAAACAATGGGAAAATATACAACTTGTTGGACATTAATTGGTTGAGAAGCTGGATCTTACTTAATTAGCTCTATGTTTTTTTAAGGATTGCACATTTATATGAAAATATGATGTATAATTGCATTTTTTATTTTATTTTGGAATATATTTGAGTGTGACAGCAAATGTTGAACTCTTGCAACCTAAGACCCTGTCTGTAAAGTACCTTAAAGGATATAGGGCTATTGAGAAGCGATGACCATCACAGGGTGGCGTTATGACAATATCTAAAAGGAAATTTAAAAATAATATTTACAGGATAGGGGTAATGAATATTTTGTCGCCAAACGGTCACCTTTATAGGGCCACATAAAAATTTAACAGTAAAACAATGTACTGTACAGTTAAAAGAGACAAAACAATTAAGTTTATACATGAGATTAACTTATAAACATTGTGTACAACATTAAAACAATATGATAGTTATGTTTATAGCATTTACAAATAAGAATAACAGTAATTCTGAACATTTACCATGCTCCAAAATATCCGGTATATGCATCTTTTGACAATTTAATAACCTGAAAATAATACAGCATTACAAATGCAAAATGATTGAATAATTTGGAAAGTTATGTTGTTATCGTTATATTTTGTGACACTACAAGGATTTTTTATATGAAGTACATGTATAACATATACCACTCACTGTAATAGCATGGATGAACGAGTGGTCTAAAATGCTAGACTCTTATTCCAAGGGTCAGTGGTTCGACCCCAGTTGAGTTTAACTTTTTTTCTTTAATTGTACATGTATTCAATTTTTTTATGGAGCTAATTAATTCCAATGTTTACATTTATTAATTTAAAGCATTTAATGACAAACTTCAGTAGTTGCATAAATCTGTGAATAGGTCCCTTTAAACAAGGTAGAAATAAAAGCAAAATGTATATCATGGGGTGTTATTTTTTTAAACATAATTAACACACTTTTTAAAAATTTGTGGGATCCAACAAGTTGTCCAGGAAAGCTTTGCCAGCTGTTAATTTTAGTGTTGAACTTATGTCCCGCAGTATTTCATTCCGCTTTACACTCTCCTCTAGCATTTGCCGAGATATGTCAATCATTTCCTGATGACAATCACAATCTGCAAGTGGGATTAAATAAATCTGATATATTAAACTATGTGATGAATCATTAATTAATTTCTTTGTCTTTTACAAAACTGTTATTTTAAGTGACTATCAGTGTTTATTGAAGGAGGTTAAATATGATTATCTCCAAGTATGCTTCATGTCAGTCACCTTTCATATCAAAAATGTTTGAAATCAATCAATTAATGATGGTAAGCATTGTGAGAAATTTGATCTACCCTTCATACTTGTCTTCCTGTTGCTGTTGCTGGCAGGGATGCTGGCAGTGCTTTTGGAGCTTGTTTGAATGGGAACAGGCTCACTTGGAACTAAAACATGAATTCGAACATTAAGGGTAATGTAAAAAGAAAAGACGTTACCAGTGTGTGTGTATGTGTGTGTGTTGGGTGGGGGGGGGGGGGGGAGTAAATTTTTAAATGTCACCGAAAATGTGTATCAAATATCCGTACTGGTCTAAAATTATATGTAGCAAAAACAAATTTTCTAAAGACTTCTACTTTTTGTTGTAACACTACAAAAACATACGAAACTAAGGGGTATTTGAATGTCTGTGCATGGACAGAATTTATTCTCTTATTTTGAACTTTCATAAAAATTATCAATAACGACAAAATCAACTATATTCCCTGTAAATTGATATTTAAAATTTACAATTATTAATTTGAAAAATAAAGCCTAGTCACATGAATACTATAGCCAATCAGAATAATGTTAAATAGTGAAACCAATGGCAATTGTTATTATTTTATTATGAAGACTCAGTCAACAGTCAATTAAAGGTAAGTGATATTTGTTTTTACAAATCTTATAACTTTAATAGATAACAATGACATACCGTTCTGCTTGAGGCGTTTATTTTCCTCTCCTTTGTCTAGGTTATCTGATATAAAAAAGATATTGGGTAAAATATTTATACTTGTGTTTCTATTAATTATGAACAATTAATGAGCATGTGTTTCACTGTTGATTTGTGTTCATGCATGATATATCATATGAGGCTGTCCCCCTTTTAGTATGCCATATTCAATGCCAATTTAAGCCTTACATTATTAATGACATTTATTATTGCATTTAAAGTGCACTGTCAAATACCAAAAACAAAAAAACAAATGTCAAAATTTAAGCATGTTTGTACCCACCATTTTCTTGCATGGATCTCTTGAGTGGACCGGTATCGATCCCTCCACCTTGCACTCCGAACAGCTTTGTTTTGGGCACTAAGGACAATAGCTGGAAAAAGTGAACAACTATACATCATTCTGGAAAAGTTGTTTTTTTTGCAAATTTAAAATAATAATATGAACCATGGACAAATGCTAGATCTGCATCATTATTTTATTTAAAATTTGTTATGTTTACAATATGAATACCTTATCCTCCAAAACAGTTAATTGCATTTTTTTTGGAAGAGCTGCCTCCCCAGAGCTTTCCACAAAGCGTCTTCTCTTGGCATCCTTCATAATGGTCCGGCTCTAAGATGAATAAAATACAATTTGAAATAATTTATGAGTACATGGTCTCCCTCCTCTGAATGGTAACAGTATAGTAACATGTCATTTACTTTCAGGTACATATATATTGAAGAAAGTGCATTCAAATACTGATCGTAATGATTTTTTAGTGATTATTAATCACAAAAACTTAATGTGTCAAATGCTAAATGATTGTATAAAAAGTTTGAAAAGGGAAAAAATATTAATGGTAATGGTGGGATTGAACTTACATCCTGACAATAATATAGCCGCAATTTGACTAAAAACAGGTTAAGCAATTATCCCCCTCTTAAAACTTATTACTTGCCTTGAATTAGTTTTTAGACCTTTGAATTTGAAGGATGACCTTAACCTTTCACCACTCAAAATGTGCAGCTCCATGAGATATACATGCATGCTAAAAATATAGAGTTGCAATCTTCAATATTGCAAAAATTATGGCCAACGTTAACGGACAGACAGACGGACGGACTGACAGTTCAACCGCTATATGCCACCCTACCGGGGGCAAGAAAACCTACAATCATGGAGTAGGAAACCGAATATTTACACCTTGCTATTCATAATACATTTTAATTGTATAAATATACAAATAAGTAATTGTACAAATAAATAAGTAAGATGATAACTTTTGTTTCTATCTGTAAAGTGATTTTATTATTGACTCTTAAATTTTATGTTATTCATGTTATATGCTTCTGACATGGGCCTGTTTAGTATAGTTGTAAGTGATTCATAATTTGTTATTGGCTTTACGGCAAAGTTTAAGTACAGCTAAGTTATTCATTTATAAAACTTATTACTACCATCATGGATTCTTCTTCCTATACAAACATATAAGGTATATTTACCTTCCAATCACACCACTTTTTCATTGAATCTTCTACGTTCCTCTCGTTCCCCCCTACGGAATTTATTCTGCAAAAGTTTCAAATTAAACAAATGAATACATCTCAATATGTTCTTTCATTTTTTACCAAAAATAGTGGTAGGAGTGAGGGAGAGTACTTGGAAGTCTATATAAGTACAGTAGACATGGTCAATTTATTTTGTTATATTTAATATATAATTCATACAATATATCAGACTATTTCAAGCCAACACTATCAAAAGGTAACCAGTTGTTACTCCCCATGGACGTCACTCCCCATGAACATGCAGTTTGTTAAGATTACAGAATAGATTACAAGGTATGATCACATCTTTCCATGGGCACTTGCACTTTGATGTTAAAACAATTAATACGTTTTTATTTATTAACACTTTATTAAAAGATCAATTCCATTTTTCAGGGTAATTATAGATCAAATAAACTTAGGAGGAGGACAAATTTTCATTAGTGTGAATATACCCTATCACAATGTCAAGGAATATCAATGCTGAAAAGTAAACAATTTCAAAACCTTTCTTTCTGTGCATGGCAGTCACGCTGCATTTGAAATTCGTGATTTTAGATTATTAGGATAATCATTACACACAACCTGTGTAACGTTAATGTGTCAATACCAATTTAATTATGTTTCAAGATGGTCCTCCATTTAATGTAAAAAGAACAAGAAAATTATGACCATGTCAATGTAAATTTTAACTCACGATTGGACGATGTCCGACCATGCACGGTCTTTGTCTTTCTTTGATAATGTGCCGGACAATTTGCCCCACAACACTTCATAATTTTGTTTGACGCCCTCGAGCAGTTCCTCGAGTTCTCTTGGCTGCCAAGAGGCGCTCCTATTCTCTACGAGATCTGCCATTGTTGTTGTTTGATCGTCTGTCAAATATGACAGGTGGCGCGAGATTCAGCAGGTGCCCGTTTTTTACGTCATTTTGATAGTAGACTGTGAGCGATTATCGCTCATAGCACTAAACTACCGGCAAACTACCGGCAAGAATCTGCGATATGTTTGATGAAACGCTTTTTAAAAAATATCGCAATCGCAGGTAAAAGATCAGCAATCGGCGATCGGCGATAATATCGCATCGCAAATTTTGATGAAACGGGGCCCAGCTTGATGTGGGAACTAGTCATAAAATTACTTGTTTTGGCCACTTCACATCATTTTAATTTAGGAAGGGCAGTTGTCAGTAAATGATATATAGTAAGATTTGGTACTTAATACTTGTAAAAAGTTAGTCAAAATAACTTGCCAAGGAAAAGTCTTTTAAAACCAAAAGAGTAATGTTAACCATCCTTAATTATACATCCTTGCCAAGCCTGTGCTGTAACCTCAATTTATGTTATTGCAAACAGAGTCTTGGGGTGGTGCTATACGTCCTGGTGTGCGGGGCTCTGCCATTTGATGGACCCAACCTTCAGGTGCTGCGTGTGCGGGTGCTGTCCGGCAGGTTCAGGATTCCTTTCTTCATGTCACAAGGTGAGTCCAGTCTCTCATGGAGTATTTGAGCAGCAATCTGAGACAACTGGGCTATATGCATGTGCGTAAAGCATTGTCCTTGATTAGCCTGTGCAATTCGCTTTAATGGATTTGTTTTGTTTAAGGGAAGTCTCTCTGAAAGAACAAATCACTGAAAGCGGAAATTATTGTATGTGACTAGCCTGTGTGGACTGCACAGGCTAATCTGGAATGATACTTTACACACTATGTGACTAGCCTGTGTGGACTGCACAGGCTAATCTGGAATGATACTTTACACACGTGCATTATGCCCACTTTTCCCAGAAATGGTAATGTATATGATGTGTCTAATCAAACCTGAATTAGAATAAGGGAGGTAATGCAGTTTATCATAAGTGTGATAAGTCTTTCTGTATTCATTCCCTTTATAAGAACAAAATAATGTAGCATACTTATGCCCATAGTGGGGGTGGGGATTGGTCGTTTGGATTTGCAGGTTACTGCCCAAGTACTTTCTTGGTCTGCTGTGTCTGCAGTCTATTTCACAATTTTACCAACAAATGTGTGCATATGTTGTGAGGTTGTATCTACATGTAGCACACAATGGTTGTATCTACATGTACATGAAGCACACAATGGTTGTATCTACATGTAGCACAGAATGTTCATGTGTATAGTGTGGACATTATCTAACACTTGTTTCCCAGCTGAGTGTGAATGTGTACGTTAGACATTAGTCAATATAAAATTCTATCTGGGATGTGTATTGTGTAGACATTATTGGAGCTTTTTTATGAAAACTGGCTTAATTCATGTGCATTGAATGTCTGCATAGGCTCATAAGGAAAAACACTTTTCTTGTAAACCAAAAACCCTTTCAAGTGGACAGTGATTAGACTGTGTTAACTGCACAGGCTTGTCTGGGAAAACACTTTATGCACAGGCATCAGCCCAGTTTTCCCAGGCTCATTTCCTACTCTCGTCTCCTTGCAGAGTGTGAGAACCTGATCCGGCGCATGCTGGTGCTGGAGCCGAGCAAGCGCTTCACAATCTCTCAGATCAAGAAGCACACCTGGATGCAGGCGGAGGGGGGCGTTGCCCGGGCGGCCCCGCCCAGCCCCCTTATGGGGTACAGCAGCAAGGTGGGGGAACACAATGAGCAGATCCTGCGACTGATGCAGAGCCTCGGCATCAATCAGCAGAAGACAGTCGAGGTGAGTCAGCTGTTTATCTTGCCTCTTTCAGCTGTTTATCTCGCCTCTTTCAGCTGTTTATCTGTCCTCTTTCAGCTGTTTATCTTTCCTCTTACAGACATGTATCTGTCCTCTTTCAGCTGTTTATCTCTCCTTATTCAGCTGTTATCTGTCCTCTTTCAGCTGTCATCTGTCCTATTTCAGCTGTCTATCTCTCCTCTTTCAGCTGTTTAGCTGTCCTCTTTCAGCTGTTTATTTGTCCTCTTTCAGCTGTTTATCTCTCCGTTTTCAGCTGTTTAGCTGTCCTCTTTCAGCTGTTTATCTGTCCTCTTTCAGCTGTTTAGCTGTCCTCTTTCAGCTGTTTATCTGTCCTCTTTCAGCTATTCCTCTCTCCTCATTCAGCTGTTTATCTCTCCTCGTTCCGCTGTTTATCTCTCATCTTTCAGCTGTTTATCTCTCCTCTTTCAGCTGTTAATCTCTCCTCTTTCAGCTGTTTATCTGTCCTTTTTTAGCTGTTTATCTCTTCTTTCAGCAGTTTACCTCTCCTTTCAGCTGTTTATCTCTTTTCTTTCAGCTGTTTATCTCTTCTCTTTCAGCTGTTTATTTCTTCTCTTCAGGGGTGAAAGGATTTTCATCCCCTTTGGACTACTCTTTAATCACACCACACCCCTGACCACTTAGAGATCAGGTCCTTAGTTTGAACTTTGACAGAAAATTGCGTTCTTTTGTTTTTGCTTTTGGGAATGGGGCAGGGCATTTTTCCTGATATGGCTATCGTAAAACCTTGTTAGCACTCTAAAAGAAACATTATAGTTCACTCTTAATGAGCAGAGGTCAATTCCTTTGTATCTCAGGTGAGCGACTTTGAGCTTTTCAGGCCCTCTTGTTTGCTTTGGTGAACATTGTCATGGCAGGGGAATACAAATCCTTGGGTAAGATTGGTTTTGAGGAAAACATCATGGTTTTTTAAGACTTCTTTAGAAGGAATTTCACCTTATAATGGCCTATTTTTGTTGACGAAAAAAGTCCAGTTTGTGCTCCATCTCTCTCACACAGGCCATAACTCTTCATTGTTTACCTGACACTAATAATTATGCATGAATATTTTAGAGTGATGTTACTATGAACATCATTATGTTACTATTGTTTTTGTTTTTAGAAATAAGAGTAAATAGATATAAGTAGATATCCCATTACTTTTTACCTTTTTTCAGCTTGTGAAACATGTGCACAAGCAAAACAAAGAATAATTATAGGAAATTAATATTTCTCCCAAGTTTGGTTCTTTGAACAACATTAATTATTAAATTGCCTTGTTTTAAAAGTATTGAAAGGAATTGGCTTGCACTGTGTAGAGTGTATGTGGCAACACGGTATGGGTGCATGTTTAGTGTTCAGTCTTTAATTGCCAATACTGAAGAAAATAGAATTGGCATTAAATAAGCATTAACCCTGGTTAAATTCTAATCAGTCAGCAAGAAATCCAATATTTTCGAGTAAGAAATCATGAAGGCCTGCTCATACTGTAAGCGTCTTCACAATGTAATGCTGTAAGCATGTTCACAATGTACAGAAAACATAAAATCTTTGAAAATGATGGTTGATAAATAGCGCTAATTCTTGTTCTGATTTCAGGCCCTTAAGAACGACGCCTATGACCACTACACTGCCATATACTACTTGCTACTGGAGAGGCTTCGGGCCCACCGCAGCAGTTTCCCCATAGATAATCCCATCAACTGCCAAAAACGTCGACCAAGCTCGATTGCCGAGCAGGTCATGATGCGGGTCGGTCCGAACCATCCGCCCACGTCACAGGGCATGCTGGGAATGAAGCAGTTCGGTCAGTCCACCGACAGCGGCATGGGGCATAGGGACAGTGTGTCTAGCGAACTGGAAGCCATAGGGGTGGGTGGGGTAAACATGTGCCTTCAAGACCTTTTGCAAGCCCAGTTGGGCAGTGGGGCTCTACCCAGCAATGTGATCACCACCTCAATAGACGAGGGAGTGGAGGCTGACATTATGGACAGCCGGGATGACATCGTCACCCATAAGGGACAGAATTTTGTGCGCGACGGATATGGACTTGGTTTGATGCCAAGTTCGGCATTCGGAGATTTTTCTCAGTTGAGTAACTCTAGTTTAATCTCCGTAGGTACCAGTTCCCCTTTCGCCAGCTTTGATTTGTCGCTGGAATCCGATCTAGTCTCTAGTCTCAGCGGGTTTCATGCGGACACGGGCACATTCAGTGTGGTCAGTGGACAGAATGCCCTGCTCAGTGGTTATAATGGTGCTCTAAATACTGGACTCAACTCAATGGCAATGCAACCAGAGTGCGGTGGCAATCCACCATTGGACCGAAGCCAAAACACGTCCCCCGTGGACTTTAGAGAAGGGAGACGTGCCTCGGACGGTCTGGCAGCGCAGGGTATCATAGCCTTCAGGCAGAAGTTGAAAGAGAGCATGAAGTGCCCTGGGATGTCAGAGCTACGTCCGGACCATCAACAGGTGCACAATGTGTACGGCATGCGGATGGCGCCCAGCAGTCTGCTGCAGGACCACACGGAGGAGACCCAGGAACAGCTGGACAGCAGGGGAACCGGAGAAACCTCCGAGAAACATCGGCCCCGACCGCTAATGAAACGCATGAGTCTGCCTTCCGAGCCCACCGACATGCAGCCCCACAGGCTACTGGCCCTCAAACAGTGCCACCAGCTGGAGAAGCAGATGGTGGACCGCGTTGCTAGTCAGAGTCAGGACAGTGTTCAGCAGCCAGTGTTTGTGGACTCGTCCAAACCGCTGCAACAGCAGCTGCTTCAGCACCGGTTGCAGCAGAAGCGTCAGTCGTACCACCAGAAGCAGGCCGGTAACCTTGGCAACCCCCAGCATGGTAACTCCCAGCTTCACCAGCAGTTGCAGCAGCTGCAGTTAGACGCCCAGCAGTCTTTCTATCAGCAGGCCATCTCCTCTAGTCACCAGTCCAGCCCCTGTGAGCGGAGCTATTGCGGGGATGGCTACCCAGCGCACATGGGTGGGATGGACGTCCTGAACTCTCTAGTCTACAACCAGACTGATCCTAGTCAAATGGGGCGAGTGCAGCAGCCGCAGATCATTCGTAAGATTTCCTACAAGTTGGCACAGCAGCAGCCAGTTTTGCCGGAGTGTTCAGACACTGAACTGTTACCCTGGCAACGAGCGATTATCAAACAGGAGCAGTGTCAAAACGGTCACAGTGCGGACAGTTACGGGGGCATTCAGTCCGGCCATATGGGAATTGGTGGCCGTAGGTCAGGCTGTGTTAACTTTCTTCCAAATGCAAACTTTCAAAAGCAGACTATTCAAAATCAGCCGATATCGGAACTGGAAGATGGAAGTCAGGCGTATATATACGACATCGATTGCACGGATATGGACACCGGTGGGGATCACGCGTTTTCGCTTGATGATTACGTTCAGGACGATATGTATTCTTGTCAGACACCTTCTAACTTGCAACAGGGTTACGGGGACATGAATAAAATGGGAATGATGGGTGACTGTGATAGCTATTTCTTTAATCCAATGTCACAGCAATCAGCCTTCAATATGGCGGCCATGACATCAGAGGAGCTAAACATGGACATGTCCTAACTCGTGTCCAGGAGTTGTTGTTTATCAATTTAGGATATGTTCTTAGGATTTAGATATTTGTATTGAAATTGTAAGTTTTGTCTTAGTAACACAGGGAGATAATCAGTTAAATGATGTTATAAATGAGCAGCAGAGGAAGATAAACATTGTATGTACATTTGTTATTGACATAAGGAGGGTACAAGGGTATAAGGAGGGAAAGTGCCATTGATGCTTCTATCAACAACAACTCTCATCAGGTATAAGGCTTTTTTGTTCATGCCCAAATTTATAAAAAAAAAAGAACAACAATAACTAAGTCATAAACTCATTATTGAAACTGAGACTTGATTTAACATTAATGTATATGCATTATGAAAAAATGGACTCGTTCTGTGAAATCAGGGCTTAATGCATGTGCGTTACGTTGTGTTCCAGTTAAGCCCGTTCAGTCTGTGCAGGCTTATCAGGGATAACGCTTTGCGACAAGACTGGATTTTTGTTTAAAAGAGACATCATCCTTTAAACAAAAAAACTCTGTAAAAGGGGAAAGACTGGTCCCTGAATAGCCTGTGCAGACTGTACAGGCTAATCTGGGATGACACTTTACACACATGCATTAAGCCCAGTGTTTCCAGAAGTGGCTTAAATAAAGAACACAGTAAGAGTATTGCCAGCATTCCATGTCACAATCTGCCCTGTTTGTTTTCATCTGCCATTGTTTCCTTTGTCAGGACCCTACATGTGAAATGTTTCTACATGTATTTATTAGCTAGAAATCAAATGGAAGATGTTGCATGTTTTCAATACTCAAGTTTAAATGGTAGTCATAGAATGTAACTAGGAACTAACGCAGGTCACAATATTTGTATTTCATTTACAAAATAAAGGTAGAATTTTCTAGTCAATTTACAGTTTCATGTGACAGTTGAGTGTTGGTATAAATATTGTATATGTGTAAGTGATCTATGCCATTTCCTGAACATAACTGTACTGCTTGAAAAGCTATGAAGATGTGTGTCTGATTATATAATGTGCAAGGCGTCATTATTTGCTGCCAAGCTATCGAAGCTAAACAACTATTCTTTGCCTGTAACTATATTAGATTCTGTGTCATATGAAACATTTTGTGATGAACTCTTGAAATGAGCCATGTTCTGGGAAAACCAGGCTTAATGCATGTGTGTAAGTGTCGTCCATGATTAGCCTGTGTGTTAAGTGTCGTCCATGATTAGCCTGTGTGTAAGTGATGTCCTTGATTAGCCTGTGCAGGCTACTAATAGACAACACTTTACGCCCAGTCTTGATTTTTGTTCAGACTTCTTATAAAAACCGACTTCCATCAAAGCAAAAAGTGTTGTCCCTAATTAGCATGTGACGATTGCTCAGGCAAATCTGGGACAACATTTACTCACATGACAGCCCAGAACATTTCTCTTATATTTTGAATGTTAAACTGCATTTTGAGGAACACATTTTGTTTGAGATTGCTAATTGTTAAAATTGGGCCGTGCTCTGTGAAAAGGGGGTTTAATGCATGTGAGTAAAGTGTTTTCCCAGATTAGCCTGTTGCAGTCAGCACAGGCTTATCAGGGACGACACTTTCCGCCTTAATTTGATTTTTGGTAAGAAGAGTCTTTCTTAAAACGAAAAATATAAAAATGGAAAGTGTTGTCCCTGATTATCCTGTGTGGACTGTACAGGCTAATCTGGGTCGACACTTAGCGCACATGCATTAAACCCCTTTTCACAGAGCGCGGCATCATGTGGCATCATATCCTATTTAATGCAAACATATCAGTGTAGTTATTATGAAAAATATTCAACAAATTTCTTGGAATACAATTCAAAACAGAATATACGGTTTAAGTATCGGAATGAAAGCTTTTTGCTTCATAACTTAAACTGGATGTTTGATTCAAAGTACATCATCATATCAATGTCCACTTCATACAACTATTCATGAAACACCTTTGGATAATGACCTGAATTGAGCAATGTTAGTTTTTTATTACCAATTATACTGCCTTTTCGTAGTCCATCTGCAACTGTTTTTAATCTCGAAAAACTCGAAATCCTATTGTACACATTCACATAAAATGTGCACTATAATTGTGAATATGTTCATTCTTATCCAAAAAATGGTATGTTGTATGAAGGTATTTAAATGAAGAGGGGTTTAAACTCTCGGTTTCATTTAATTGCCTTATTTTTTCTTAGAAAAAAATCTGTATTTAGAAGAGAATTTTGAGAAGTTATAAAACAGCTCTCCTACTTTAAGTGGATTAATTGTTCTGGATTCTTATAGAGCATTTATTTCTCATTCTCAGTTAAACATTATCTGTTCTATATTTTATAATACCTATGTTTGTCTATTTCTGTGTTCTTTTGTATGTTTATGCTGTACTTAAAGCCTTTTTATAAATTAAGTATTTAATAATATCTTTGCATTCCATGTGAAATTGTTTCATTTTGTTTGGTTCTTAAAACATGAATATATTACTGCTTTAAGGTAAGAAATGTTTGAATGAAAACTATGTTATAACTTATTTATTATTCAATCTTGCTGTTTAATACCGTACTTGTCTGCACTACTAGAGACAAAACCATGTGTCAGGCATTTAAAATCTCTTTTCATTCTGTATTGAAAACAAAAACAAATCTGCATGATTTTGTAGTTTTTTCATTTTTTTAATCAAGGGAGATAATCAAATCAAAATATCTTATAATTATTAAGACTGTTTGTTGCCTTTATAAACTTTGAATTATTGACAACCGTTCAAGAACTCTTTGTCGATTTTAAACATCCACAGCAGTAGTTGACTTAGTTTCAAGGACTCTTTTTACCATATAACAGTTTAATAATTCTAGGTGGACACATTAAAAACATAATACTGGTTGTCTAAATAAGGCCGAAATAGGAATATTATGTAAATATCATTTCACAGTAGTGGCCAACTTAAAATTGTGAAAATTAAACCTTTTGTAATGGTATGTGATAGAAAATGTGGCCGCTTTAAAATAAAGATGAAACAAATTTCCTGTTTATTTCTTAAATCTTTCTTTTCTGTTATACTGATATTGTTTACTTCCTTTGCTTTAATTATAATTATTGTCCAGATGATTAAAAGTTCACAAAAGAAGTTGTTTTTTTTTTAACTGATAAGCAATTACTTGTAATGAAATGTAACTAGTTAGGAATCAGTGTTGAAGTAAGACAAATCTGTACCAAGGGCTGTCAACTTACTGACATAGTTTTTGAAACATGTATATATAGTCTATTTTTTGTTTTAGAAAAAGTTTGTAAGCATCATTTGTGTAAACGTATCTGTTATTGTTATACATTATTCAGTCGATATCTATTCATTTGATGTGTATAATATGCAGTTATTTCGTAAACTTAGATGTTATGTTTAATGAAAAAAGTGTTAAAATACATTTGTTGAAGACAGCCCGATATCCGTTGTTCTTTTTCCCTCTTTGTAAAAATCTTCCACCATTGGGGTTCTGTGTCTGTTCATTATCTATTTATACATTCACTAAAAATACAATTGTTACTATCCTTTTAACAGAGGTAAGCCCTTTTTTGCACTGAGATGTCAAATCTACAAATATTCACATGATATTTTACATGTCTTTAGATTCATAATGTCATGTCATTTTTGCTAAGGACCACAAGTTCAAGGTCATAACTCAGCTGTCATAAAAAAAAATACCAAATTGTGATCCTTTTGTGCTGATCAAGGTCTGAAATAGCATGCAACTACTGCAAATAACTAGCCTTGGATTTGATTTTTCCATTGAGCCAAACATTTTGTTCCTTGTAGTTTGTAAAATTTGGTGAATTTTGACATGATTTGAGACTGTGATTCTTAACTGTTACATTTTGTTCTCAAAATAAATAAAATGCCATAATGAAATACCATGTATTATTTTTAACCACCCAATTGTATATGTAACAGCTCTTAAAAAAAATTGCAACTCATTAGTTCATAATGTTCAATGATCGTTTCACTTGTTTGGTCAAAGTGCTGATTTCCATGACTGTGTAAATTACAATTAAATAACAAAGCTGTATTAACAGTGAATCTTGGACCTGATAATGTGACCTTTGACCTAAAGCAGGGGGGGGGGGGGGCGGGGTCACAACATGCTGTCATACTTAGATGATCACTTGGTGCAATATGCTTGATGAATCAATCTGTTGGACATCTGTATCATTTGTAATTTGACCTTTTGACATGTTCCTATTAAACTAGGCATTGCAAAGTTGTGTTGTACTGAACTGAGGCCCTGTTATTATGACAATCATTTGTTTTAAGTTAACCTAACATTACCTGATAAATACAATGATAAATAACAGTTCAGACTAGCTGTGTTATAACCATGGATAAAAATATCGACCTCCAAATGAAACCTTGAACTTTGAGCTAAGGACACGGACAAATGCTTCTTAAAACAGTACCAGTTAATTTCAAGTTGCCTTATAGATGTTGTCTGGACAAGCTGTATTATGGCCAATATTTACCCCAATATTTTTCTTTCCCATTAATTTCACTGCTCCTCTGGAGCATAGACGCAATTTGACTATTCAATGAGTCTTGGGCCTGGGTAGAACCAGTACTTGGTGTCTTCGGGGGAGATCAACTTATGAACACTCCCAAAGTAGGGATGAAAACCCCGTGACATCCAGATTGCTAGGAGGACACCATACAGGGGTGTCAAAGTTCAGGATTATTCATTAAATCAGGATTTAGGCCCTCAAAAACTGTTTTTTATATTGATATAAATAAGAGGATTTTTGTTCTGGTATTTAAAGATTTTTGTCAGAAAATGTCATTCTAAACTTAAATTATTTTAATTTGACATATTGTTTGCATAGTTATCATATTTAAATTAATTATTAACCCTCTTTTGGCACTGGCCCCCTACATGTAAGGCTTATTTTCAGGATTTTAGATTTTGGGCATTTGACACCCCTGACCATATCCACTACTCCATAACAGTCTTAGAGCATTCAAAGGCATAGCTAATGGGGCAGACACCATCCAAATATTTGGGCTAGTCACAGTGTAATGAAAGGTCACTTTATTCCTTGTGTTCACCAAAATTAATGCTGTCTGGGGATTCAATTCTGATTGTTGCTAATGGTGATAGATAGAATTGTACAGGTGCCATAGACAGGGGCCATCCTTTTAACCCTTAATTAGCAGCGCACATACACATTTTTCTGCGTTTGCAGTCCTTTAGAACATCAATTTGAGATTCAAGTTTTAAAAGCTTAATTTCCAAAGATAATAAGGTACTGATCAGCAGCAAACAGCCTAACACCTGAACAAACTGCCTGTTAAATAAATTTTATTGAATTTCTTACAAATAATAATCTTGGAATTGATATGAACATATTTTGACAGAAGAAAAAAATGTAATGAAATAACGGGACATACAAGAAAACATGCCCATATGAACAAATTGGCCAAGATCACAAATTCAATGTCAAAAATCCCATGCATATCATAAATAAATGTGAGTGTCTTTCATAAAACTGTTTTCTATGAATATAATGTTGTTGTTTTTTCAGACAGTAATCTCCAATTTTAGTTTGTTTTCATAATTATTCTCAGGAATCTTGTTTTGCTGAACACTTCGTCTTTTTTAAAGGGGCCTTTTCACAGATTACGGCATGTTTTGAAGTTGTTATGCTTTATATTGATGAAGGTTAACATTGGGTATAGAAATCTCCAGTAAAAAAACAAGAATACAAATAAAGAATTTTTAAAAAGTAACCCACAACGGGGCTGGAACCACTGACCCCCTGGAGCCATGGAGCAAAAGTCTACCGCTCTATCCACTAGACCATCCGCTCTAATGACATGCCCAGCGTATTTTTCACACTATATATGCAATCCTCGTAGTATCAAAAAATATAACGACAAAAACAGAATTCTCCAAATTCAACAGAATTCTCCAAATTTTTCAATCGTTTCGCGTTGCAACACTTTATAATTTTCAGGTTTTTAAATCGTCAAAAGATGCACTTAATGGATATTTTAGAGCATGGTAAATGTTCAGTATTACTGTTTCCTCACAAATATCATAACATCAAGGAAGATTTGCGAATCTGAAACGTTTCTTTTCAATTTTGTCAATTTACCAAAGCGTGAAAAGGCCCCTTTAGTGATTTGATCATTTTTACTAGGATGTTTGGACAATTTTTATTGAACCATATATGCCATGCTCTTTGAAAAGGGGATTTAATGCATATTATGCTTAAAGTGTCATGCCAGATTAGCCTCACAGTGAAGTTTGCACAGGCTAATCAGGAACAACACTTTCTATGTTTACAATATTTTTATTTTATAGAAAGCCTGTTCTTAGCAAAAATCCTTTTAAGGCAGAAAGGGTCGTCCCTGATTAGACTGTGTGGACTGCACAGGCTAATCTGGGATGCCAATTTATGCATTTTTCACAAAGAGCAGCTCTTAATTCAATAACTAACGAGACTCCATTCAAGTATCAGATAACTGGTTTTGTTTATTTTGGATATAAATCTTTCAATGTTTATTTTGGATATAAAGCTTTCAATGTTTATTTTGGATATAAAGCTTTTAATGTTTATTTTGGATATAAAGCTTTCAATGTTTATTTTGGATATAAAGCTTTCAATGTTTATTTTGGATATAAAACTTTCAATGTTTATTTTGGATATAAAGCTTTCAATGTTTTTTCCACTATTTCAACAAACTTTTTTTAACCTACATAGTCACCAGAAAATCATATCAATAGATCGAAAGCGATGCCGAATTTTATGAAATAATAAAATGATATCATTGAAAAGAACACCCAAGATAATCCATAAGTTTCCTGCAGAGATGGTTTTTTTCTGATCCATAAAATTATGCAAATACTTCAATTTTTATAATCCAATCAATATAACTGTCATTTATAGTCTCATAAACTGCTGTCAAAATCAATTTTCAACTACAATTATTTATTTTATTAAAAGGTGCTTCGGTCTTTTAAAGCAGATTTATCAGTTTTCCATCTTGTGCGAAATTCATAACTCAATTAAGAAATGTTTACTGGCTGACAGGTAAATGGTGATAAATCATAAGTAATCCAGATTGATCTAATTTAATGACGACCAAATATTTGACACTTAAAGCATTCAAGAGAAGGGCCTGTACGTCTGTTGGTTGTAACATGAAGAGACTGTTATGGAAAACTTGTATTTCTGTTGGTTGTTTAACCCATTTATGCCTAGTGGACTCTCCCATCCTTTTAAATTAGATCAATTTATTTAAAAAAAATAGGGATGTCTAGTGTATTTATTTCTATATTTAGAATATTTCTCACAGAAAGTCCTTCAAGCAAACAGCGCAGACCCAGATGAGACGCCGCATCATGCGGTGTTTCATCTGGGCCTACGCTGTTTGCCAAGGCCTTTTTTCTAGACGCTAGGCATAAATGGGTTAATGGAGTGACTGGTACAGAAATCTACTCTCACAAATTTCAGTTCACTGTTGAGATTTAACCCTTATAGCGCTGGAACCCAATTTTGAAGGCCTTTGCAAACAGTTTGGATCCAGATGAGACACCACAGAACGTGGCGTCTCATCAGGATCCAAACTGTTTGCTATTCTGATAGTATTCTTTGAATTTTTTTTAAAGAAAATGCTAATTTTAGAAATTCAGCAGACAACATTTTAGCAGACGACAAATTTCCCAGCATGCAAAGGGTTAATACGGCAAGACTGACATGTTTGCAGTAATCTCCAAAAAATTCTGCATCCAGTCTTTATGATTCAGAAAACTGGTGAATAAAACATCACTTTTCTGTATCGTTTATTAATATTTAATGTATAATTTTGTTAGTTATTAAATGCATGTGGATCTTTTATAAAATAAAGTTTTAAAGGGCCCTTCTCACATTTTGGTAAAGTTGACAAAATAATAAAAAAATGTTTCAAATTTGCAAATTTTCGTTGTAATTATGATATTTGTGAGGAAACAGTAATACTGAACATTTACCATGCTATAAGATATCCATTAGATCCATCTTTAACGATTTTAAAACCTGAAAATTGGGAGCAGTGGTCTAATGGTAGAGCGCTGGCTTAGGGATCAAGAGGTCCCGGGTTCGAATCCCGCCCTGACCACTGTAATTTCCTTGAGCAAGAAATTGATCCCACATCTGCTCCTCTCCACCCAGGTGTATAAATGGGTACCTGAGGGAAATAAGCCAATGTGCCGTGGCTGCATACTGCGCCAAGATGTTAACGGACGACTTGTGACCCAGTGATCAGGGAAAAACATGTAAAACGCCTTTGAACGCACCCGCGAGTATGAAAAAGGGCGCTATGTAAATGTGGTATAAAAAAAAAAAAAAATAAAATAAAAATCATAAAGCGTTGCAACGCGAATTTATTGAATAATTTGGAGTTCTGTTGTTGTCTTTATATTTTGTGACACTACGAGGATTGCTTATATAAAGTATAAAATACATCACCCATTGCACATGTATGAGCACGGACGGTCGAGTGGTCTATTAGCGTTAAGACTTTTACTCCAGGAGTCAGTGGTTCGAGTCCAGTTGAAGGTTTCTTTTGTTTCTTTCTTCAATTTTATTTTTGTTTTTTTACTGGAGCTTTTTAGATCCAATGTTTACATTCATCAATATAAAGCATTTAATGACAAACTTAAATGCATGCCAAAATCTGTGAAAAGGTCCCTTTAAAGTTCTGAAATCTATTTTTATCTTTTATCTAGGAAGATACCTTCACGTAGCTTAATGTATAGGGGTTTAACAGTGTTATCTGAGTTTACCAGAACCCTTTTCACTAGAATTGAATCCCTTCAAGAGAATTATTTACATTTGTGTGTCATTTTTTACCACTTACACATTAAATTGCCTAATGTGCACGTCATAAAATCTTTAAACCAATGATCTTTTAAGCAAAACCTTGCAATATGTGACAAGTACCTGATTAAAGACATAAACAATTATCTACCAGTTCGTGTCAAATTCAATTTCCTCCAAGCAATTACCTGTTAAGATCTTAATGACCAACGAGTTTTCAAATATTCAAATTATTGGGCCATTGCAAAGAAAGGCAACAAACCAAAAAAGTAATTGCACGCATTTGTTATACGCAAATTAAAATCAAATTATTTCTGCAGGTGGTCTATGCTGCCATTCTAAATTGTGAAAGTAATGGAATAATTGCTAGAAAGTATGTGTTCAATTTCGCCTTTGTTTACAGTATAGAAAGCCATTGTAAAATGATGGAACACTTTTTCACCAAAATGTATAAAACTTGTTTTCAATAATTTATTCATTTTCTGTACTATTTTGTTGAGGTTTAGTACGAGTTTTTAAGAACATTTAACAATGTAATGGTTTAAAGCACAAACAATCTCATTTTCAAAGTAAAGCTCAAATATTAATCTAACATCAGTTCCTATGTTGGAATCATGTCATTGATTATACAAGAAATGAAAAGTAATTCTCAGTATTGGCTCTTCCTGAACTTTTTATTGTACTGCAAGTACATGTTTTATGTTTGAATTCCACATAGTATAATTGAACTCATAGGCAATGAATGTAGCTTAAAGCAAATGCAGCCACTCTATTGTATGAACTGTTAAATATTTATGGTTGAACACAAATGTATTATTTATTAGTCAGTTATAATAATTAAAATTTCACAACTCAATGCCACTTATTTTCAGGGTACACCCAACATTTGTTGTCTATGATAAATTTAACACTGCCTGCATGCTCTCACTTGCTCTTGAAGAATTAGATCATTAAGACTAAAGATCAAAGCGCTAAAGGCACTGAAGTTGTTCGCTGTTGTCGTCTTTGATTAGCTTGTGCACATTGCACAGGCTAATCAGTGTGCACAGGCTAATATTATTTGACATGCATTAAGGCCAGTTTTCCCTGAAGCAGCCAATATGTACAGATTTCAATGATAATTACTAGACTGGCCAATGTCGTCTTACAAGCTGGTAAATACACTCACTGCAGTAGTAGATGCAGACGCTTCTAAGCATTCATCGTCTGCAGTGCAGACAAGCAGTGGTTATCATTCCTAGCATAGTGAGTTACGTTTCTTAGCGTAGCTAAGGCTTCGAAGCACATACTGATTTGCAAAATATGCTCTGTAAATTTAGTCCTGAGCTAACGCTCACAACTTAAAAACTACTTTCATGTTAGCAAATATGTCAGGTAATAACAGTGTTTATTATCAAGAGCGCTTTGTCACAAATGTGACCAAACCCTTTCCCACTTATGACCCTATTCCACTATGAAAACAAGCCCACAATTTGCTATGAATTATCACATTTATTGAATCGGGAACACTCGTGACAGTGTATGATTCAGTTACGACACTGGTTGGGTTTCGGTTGAAGTCTTGCGAATAGGGTCGCGACTTCACTACGATGTGTAAGAATCTACTGCGACTGTACTACGAACAATGCAGATCGGTCACGACTAAGCTAGGACCTCACCGAACGCACCCATGAATTAGGCGCCAATATCTATTGATATTGATCTAAATCGCGAGAATCTTAGCGGGCTCGCAACTCACTCAGGGTGAACTTGTGAGAGTCTTGATCTAAATCGCGAGAATCTTAGTGGGCTCGCAACTCACTCGGGGTGAAATCATGAGAGTCTTGACAAAGTCGTAGCTGATTTGTAGACAGATCACGTGATTGAGTCACAAATTGCCTACGATTCAATTATGACGCCCAAGAACGCACTATGACGCTGTATCGAGTCAACTGCGATTAAATTAAAGTCTTGGAGGTCCTGGCCAAATTTTAAACACGTTTAAAATCTGGCCACAATTTTTTGGGAGCTAATGAGTTGCAGGAATCAATTACGCCCGGCCCACGACTATCTACGAATGAGTTAGGACCTTCGCCGATTGAGCTAAGAATGTCCCCGATCTCAAAATATTGGAAATCGGGACAAGTCGTGAGAAATCGGGTTGTAGTGGAATATCCTTATTAGAAGCAAAGTGAAAATGGCTATTTGCAAACAGCATAAAACCAGAACAGCCTGCGAGTAACTCAGAGTCTGTTCAGGTTTTATGCTGTTTGCTGCTCATCTGTGTCTTAGGGTTATATAAATGAAGCCTTTAAAACTTGAATCTAGTAAAAAAGATTTTTCTAAATTTACCTTTCTAAGGGACAACAAATGCGTCAATATGCTTCTCTAAGTGGTAATGTGCTACATATGTATCTAAGTGGTAAAGGGTTAAATACGTATCTAAGTGGTACAGGGTTAAATATGTATCTAAGTGGTAAAGCGTTAAATACATATCTAAGTCGTAAAGGGTTAAATACGTATCTAAATGGTAAAGGGTTAAATACGTATCTAAGTGGTAAAGGGTTAAATACATATGTAAGTGGTAAAGGGTTAAAAACGTATCTACATATGTGGTAAAGAGTTAAATATGTATCTAAGTGGTAAAGGGTTAAATATGTATCTAAGTGGTAAAGGGGTAAATATTTATCTAAGTGGTAAAGGGTTATATATGTATCTAAGTGGTAAAGGGTTAAATATGTATCTAAGTGGTAAAGGGTTAAATACATATGTAAGTGGTAAAGGATTAAACACCCTTGCACTGTCAGAGGCATGGCAGACACGCTCATGACCCAATTTCAATTAAATCTAGAAATAAATGTCAAATTAGTTTGCTCCACAATCTTTAAAAACATATTATATGGCAGCTATTATGGCTATTATGGTTAGGTTCGAGGGAACATAACTCAGGGATCAGTGGATAAAATTGGGTAAAAATTGTGTCTAACACATCTACACTTCAAGGAGATTACATATTACATATTACCAGTTACTATTTGATTGATTTAGAAGTGTAAAAGAAGTTGATAAACTAAATTGATTTGTTATGTTACAAAAAGACAATGTAGCCGATTTAATTTTTAAAAACAAATTCTGAAAAAGCCTTTTGGGGCGAAATATATCAGGAATCTTGAGTGAAACTTGTTCTGTGTCAATTTTCTTTTATCCTACTGAATATGAAACTTTGTATTAAAGGGATCTTTTCACGTTTTGGTAAATTGACAAAATTGAAAAAAGTTGTTTCAGATTCGCAAATTTTCGTTCTAGTTATGATATTTGTGAGGAAACAGTAATCCTGAACATTAATCATGGTCTAATATAGCAATTATATGCATCTTTTGACAATTTAAAAACCTGAAAATTATAAACGCGAAACGATTGAATAATTTGGAGAGTTCTGTTGTTGTCGTTTAATTTTATGAAATTACGAAGATTGTCTATATAAAGTATAAAATACGTCTCTCATGTATACTTGGCAGGATGGCCAAGCGGTCTAATTAGTTTTTACTCCAGGACTCCGGGGGTCACTGGTTCGAGCCATGTTGCGGGCTACTTTTTTTCCTTTTTTTATTTTATTCTTGATTTTTTACTGGAGCTTTTTAGATCCAATGTTTACATTATTCAATATAAAGCATTTAATGACAAACTTCAAAACATGCCAAAATCTGTGAAAAGGCCCCTTTAATATTTTACATTTAAACATATTGTCCTCAATGCCAATAGTTAATCTTAAGTGCACATAACTAAGAAATAAGGGGAAGTTGAATCACTGCAAATAAAAATTGTGTATTGCACTATCTACACTTCAGGACACACATGCCATAATTGTATGGCAAAATCAGCACATTTTGAGAAAATTGTGAAGACATTTGACCGCAGTGGCATGCACCTTAAAACAAAAACCATGCCGTTACTTATTTATCAGTATTTCTGCCCAATATTGCAATCAATGTAATTTAGATTTCATAAACACAGTTGGAATAATATAATAAAAGGAATTATGGGGTATGATTCTATTTTTTAATTAATGTAATTAACATTCAATCAGGACTAAGGTAACATGCATCAACACATAGTCAGATGAGTGCGCGTCATGCATTGATTTTATTCAATAATAACAACGACTGACTAGTGAATTTAAATTTAGATTGAATGTAACATTTCCTTAAATTGCGCAAAAGTGAAAGTAAATTTATGTGAATATTAAAAAGTGCATTTGCCTTTTTTTAAATAACATTTTACGTACACAAATTTGCGCATGCTTAGCAAAACCTGGAGTGGTAATATTTACAGGATATTAGAAACAATATTGGCCATAAAACACAAACGCAATCAATTTTATTTCAGACAGAATCCACCTAACAATAACAATATGATGTGACCATAGGAAGCAATTTAGCGACAGTGGTCATACTAAGTAGCAGGGGAGAGCGGCAAAATACACAGACTAGCCTCCCTCTGGGCAAATGCATGTGCGTAAAGTGTTGTCACAGATAAGCCTGTGCAGTCCACACAGGCTAATCAGAGACAACACTCTCCGCCTGACCTGGATTTTGGCTTAAAAGATACTTCATTGAAAAGAAAGATACCATACAATCAAAAAGTGATGTCCCTGATAAGCCTGTACAGACTGCACAGGCTTATCTGGTAAAACCACTTTACTGTATTCCCATGCATTAAACCATGTTTTACAAAAGCCAGGCTTGAAGAGATGTTTATTTAAAAGTTGTCAACAACAAAAACATGGCTTGCAATTTTGTTATTGCACCATTGGACCATAATATATGCTTGTCATTTACATTTAACAACGGGGCATGCAGTCCACACAGGCTAATCAAGAAAAACACTTTCCACTTTTATGATATTTTTCGTTTCAATACAGTCTCTTCGTAGAAAAAATCCAGTTTAGGCGGAAAGTGTGACGACACTTTAGCCACATGTATTAAACCCCCTTTTCACAGAGCACATCCCACAGGTGTGACAATGTGCATGCTTTCTTGGATATATATTGGAATATATTGGGATAAGCTCATCAAAACAAAAACAATTCAGTTGTTTAAAATTTAATACAATTTCATTGCAGAAATGTCAATAAGAGAGTCTAGAACTGTTCTTAATGAAGCACTAATGAACAAGTCGCTTTAATATGAAATAATTTTATATTGTGGAATATTGCACATCAAATTTGATTTTGTTTATATTGTCTTGTGTTCAACGGTGATTACATTAATATGTACCAACATATTATCATTTTCTGGTTTTTATTTCAGTTTCATGTTGAGGTGGGTTTACTTGAAGCCCAATGTCTATTGAGCAGATTTTATCGGTGCCAAATGTATGTGTTTCACGCATATAAAAAAGGTTTCGACTCATGGAACTTATAATTCATGGATTTCCCATACATATGAACCTCGCTCTTCAAAAACAGGGCTTAATGCATGTGCCCAAAGTGTCTCCCAGACTAGCCTGCAGTATGCACAGCAAAGTGTCTCCCAGACTAGCCTGCAGTATGCACAGGCTTATCAGGGACGACACTTTTCGCTTTTATGGAAGTCTTTTCTTACCAAAAATCCAGTTTTGGTGGAAAATGTGGTCCCTGGGACAACACTTTACATACGAACCTTAAGCCTTGTTTTCCCAGAGTGCAAAAATGTTTTGGCTACCTTTTTCCAGAAGTGAATGTTGAAACATTGTGACTTGTACATTCTGTCCATCGGGAACCAATATAAAATGGTGGCAGCTTTAAAACAAGGCACTGGTTTGAAATAAAAAATCCAACTGAAATGTTTTTTAACATTCTTAATCTATACAACCTTATATCATCCCTGGTTTGAAATAAAAAAATCCAACTGAAATGTTTTTCAATATTCTTAGTCTATACAACCTTATTTCATCAATTTATGACTGACTGCATACAATTCCATTAAAAGAATATACAGAATATAGTTAGGTACTAAAGATGGCTAGATATTTATTATTTATAACAACATTATGTAGTATTTTCAAATTTAAGCATCTTTTGATGTTTATCTCATTAATATTGGAATTGAACTTAAATCGTAACATTTGTCACAACTGCCTCAAATATAAGAAAAAACAACAGCTGTCACCATATGTCCCAGAAAAACGCTTTTTCAAAACCTAAATGCAGATTTCGAAACCTAAATGCAGATTTCGAAACCTAAATGCAGATTTCGAAACCTAAATGCAGATTTCGAAACCTAAATGCAGACCCTAAGTTCAAGGTCAACGTCAAAGGGGTCACAATTTTTGTGCATATGGAAAGGCCTTGTCCATAGATACATGCATACCAAATATGAAGGTTACATCTGAAGCGACATAGAAGTTATGAGCATTTTTTTAAACCTAAAATTTAGGCTAAATGCAAAGTGTGACAGACAGACAGACAGGCAGACAGACAGACAGACAGATGGATGGAAATGCGATCACTATATAAAAACAGATTTCCCCAGGTTAGCCTATATTGATCTCTTACATCTGCAGTCATAAATTTTGCAAAACAATCTGCAACATAGATCCTAAATTTTATTACTTCACCATTACCCACAAATCTGTAAGGTGAAACAGCAAATTTCAGTGAAAGAATGTGTCACCAACCTGTTATTTTAGTGGTTTTGCGATAAAAAAATATATCGAGTTCAAGTATTTTTTATGCGACTCTATAAATATATTTGCAGAATATGTTTTAGATATAAATAGCAACAGACCGTTCAGGATCTAATATCATTTATATCTATGTATGCAAGTTTTCTGTTGAATATATATACATATACCAATATATCATACCTCTATGATGATATCGTCCAGATACAAAGATAGCAGTCAATAGTTGAAGGTAGATTCCTTGGAATCACCTCTTAAGTCTTCATTTTGCGATAAACAGACTGGGCACCAATTTAAATCGGGCTCAGCACAAATAAAACAACGGCGAGGGGTTTCTTCCCAGCTGTGCCTGATTTATTTCACAACCAATAAGGGCATGCAGTAACCTGTTCTTCTCTCTCTATATATATGTGAGCTGTGCTCTGTGAAAAGAGGGTTTAATGCATATGCGTAAAGTATCATCCAAGATAAGCCTGTGCAGTCCACACAGGCTTATCAGGAAGACACTTTCCGCCAAACCTAGTTTTTTGCTAAGAAGAGGTTATCTTTCAACAAAAAATACAAAAAAAGGGGAAAGTGTTGTCCCTGATTAGCCTGTGCAGACTGCGCAGGCTAATCTGGGACGACACTTTACCCACATTCATGTAACCCCCTTTTCACAAAGCCTGGCCCATATCTATGTTTGCAAGTTTGCAGTTGAATATATGTATATCATTACTCTTTGCTGATGTCGACCAGATACAAAGATATCAGTCAATATTTGGAGGCACATGATATTACTTGGCATCATTTATAAAGTCTTTATTTTTCAATATGCAGACTCGCCACAAAATTTATTATATCAGGCTAGGCATGAATAAAACATGTTTATTTTCTGTATGTCTTAATATTCTGCAATAACCAGCTAATACCAATGTATAGTCAGGGTGCAGGATGAGGTGACTTTATCGGCTTCCAAATAAACCTACATGGATGTAAACACACCGGTAAGTGGGTAAGGTAAGTGGGCAAGGTAAGTGGTGCTTTTTTTTCAAATAACTTTTTGAAACCATTTTTTCACTGATCTGGACCATTTTCGAACTCGTCCAAGATATCAATAAAACCAATGTTTTGACCAACTTTCATGATGATTGGACAAAAATTGTGACTTCTAGAGTGTTTACAAGGTTTCTCAATAGCCAAATAGGGAAAACTGCCACTATATACATATAGAGAAAAATGCCCCGCCCACTGGGGGCCATGTTTTTTTCACCGATCTGGACCATTTTCGAACTCGTCCGAGATATCAGTTAAATCAAGTGCATAAAAGACAGATTTGTATGCTGCATGAGGAAATGTGAAATACACCAGAATAACCTTATTTAATAAGCCTGTGTTCTTCTTAAACAATTTATTGTGTACTGCGAGATTATTGTTCATGCAATGTGAAATTTTGTCACAGATTTCAGACGTATTCAAGGATGTATTCTTAAACCCTATTATATCGGCACAAAATGAATGAAAAACCGTCTTTTTTGCACCAAAGATTTTTGCAAATGTATTTCAATAAACTGAGATGTTTGAAAAAATAAAGTTCTTGACGACAAATTGTGTTAACATTCTGTCCAACGGGTGTGTAAATCCCTGAAAACCCGTTGATTCTGTATCCTGGTAATAGTGCTTATAAAATGTGATATGAACGAGGAAATGATTTGTGAACTAAATGAGAATTAAAGTGTGTATACCTAAATATGCAATAATTTTAAATCTTTATAACAAATATTTCATGTGGCTGATAAGCAATAAACAACTGAAGAAAAAATAATGAATTAATTTAAACTGTAAATGTTAAACTTTTATTTTCAAAATCAAGATATACTTCAAATATCTATTTTATTTTAAATTATTTTTTTTATAAGCAAAACCACAAGAAAAATAAAATTGCCATTTTTCTTACATCACTTGTTGCTTTTTTAATTCTGACTGAAAAATTGTGTTGCAGTGAAGAGTTTTACAAGAAACAAATATGTACATGTAATTAATAAAATACTACCATGAGGTCAGTATCATTTATCAAAATCTCTGTTTGTTTGTTGTTCTGAGAAAACTGGGCATAATGCATGTGCATAATATGTCGTCCCAGATTAGCAAGTGCAGTCCGCGCAGGCTAATCAGGGATGACATTTTCCGCTTTTACGACATTTTTTGTTAAAACCAAGTCTCTTCTTAGCAAAAATCCAATTAAGGCGGAAAGTTTTGTCCCTGATTAGCCTGTGCAGACACTACGCACATGCATTTAGCCCTGATTTCACAGAACGCGACTCATATATTTGATAATTTAGGATATATAAAAAATGTCTGTTAAATCCATCATGGTCAGGGAAACCCAACCTCGGTTTATGTATAATTCTATAATTCATAGCATAATATTCCTTTGATTTCATATTTTGAACAGTCAAATAAAATATATCATACAAACAAGTGACTTTTGTTTCTTTTAATTTAATACATATGAAACATATTTGGGCCATAGCCTTCATCAATTGTATTAAAATAAAGTGTTTGATTTTAATATTCTGGTATAGGAAACAGTGTAACTTTAATTTGTTTACATTAAATATTTTCTTTTATATATGTTATTCCAAATTGGTTTAATATGATAAAATAAATCAGGCCTTTTAATATTAAAATCTCATATTATATGTAATGCACAATTGAGAATAAGACAACTTCAAATTTGAAGACATTAACCCATGTATGCCTAGCGTCTAGAAAAAGGCCTTGGCAAACAGTGTAGACCCATATGAGACGCCGCATGATGCGGCGACTCATCAGGATCTGCGCTGTTTGCTTGCATGAGTTTCTGTAAGAAAAATTCTAAATATAGAGATAAATATACTTTACATCCCTAATTTTGGAAATAAATTGATCCAATTTAGAAGGATGGGAGAGTCCACTAGGCATAAATGAGTTAATGTGTTAACATCATACTGAACAAAATGCATGTTAAATGCCCATATTGCCCATACCTGTTTAAAATTGTAACATGATAACACATGTTCTGCTTTGATAATTTCAACATTTATCTGCATGTTACGACATTCATGACAAATATAAATTCTGAAGCAATTCTGTACAATACAAAAAGGAATAATAAATTATTTTTAACAAAATGAAAAATTGCACAATTCCATCACATAACATATTCATTTATAAAATGTAATTCTTACACGATCCACAACAACCAAATCAGTAAAACTTGAGTAAATTGAAACGTCAATGTTGCAGTGGACGAGACTGCTTTAGGAGTGATATCTATAACTGTTGATGTTGATATTACTCTCTCTTTTTCCGTTTTGAAAAACAAGCACTGATTAATTTTTAAAAACTCTGCTTTAAATGCTGGATTAATGCAAACAAAGTAAACAGTATTATCTGTCAGCCCTTCTAGATTCAATTCCGTTTCATACGCTGGAAGAAATTCCGGCTGAGGCCTAAACGGGCATATTTTCCCGTCCTCAATGCAGTACACTATTCTAGACCAGTATATCTGTGACCCGTCCTTGTACGGCCACCGAAGGATCACGGAATGTGGTGAGACATCAGCCATGGTGAGATTTAGGTGAATGTTTATGTTGAATGTTGTCTCAGAGTATTGCCCATGGCTGAAGCGAATGAGTGGGTTAGACTGAAGATTAAGCTGATGAATCGACTGCAAACCTGCGAACATCCGCGCAGTAACAGTCGTGAGTTGATTCCACGATAAATCGAGGTATTTCAAATGCACTAGGTCACTAAATGCATGCTCTTCGATAAATGTTATCGAGTTGTTTGCGAGATTTAGTGAGTTTAAATACGTCATACCATCAAAGATACCAGCTAGTACGTTACTGAGAGCGTTGAAACTCAAATCTATTTCAAACACAGATTCTTTGAAACTAACAAAGGACTGGGGACCAATCTCCGTCAGCAGGTTGCAGCTAAGATCAAGGACGCTAATTCGTCTGCAACTGCTGAATGTTGAACTCGAGATCGAGCTCAGGCGATTGCTTGACAAGTTCATTTTTGTTAAACTAAGACCACCAAACGATCCACTTTGTATGGAACTAATCTCATTTTCGCTCAAATCCAAGACTTCCAAAGCCTGCGCATTGCGAAAAACCATAGTCTGAATAGTCTGCAGACGATTGCTTTTCAAGCTCACAGTTTTCAGAGTGAGCTTGTTGGATTCGAAGCTATAGCCACTCAAACTCGTAATGTTATTAAATTCCAAGTATAACCTCTGCAGAAGGGACATTCCAGATACCGTCGACATATCTATGGTAGAGATTAGATTATCATTCATTACAAGCACTTGCACATTCTGTAGTCGAGAGAATGCCGTATCAGATATGAAATTAATGTGATTATCTGACACGTCCAGATGTGTTAATGTCGCAAGACTTGCCAACATGTCTTCTGTCAAATTCGTCAACTCATTGTGATTCAGCAAAACTTTAGAGAGATTTGGTGTGTCGATAAAGGCACAAAATCCTATTGCACTAATATTATTGTGACTGAAATCCACAAATTGTAATTTTGGTAATCCAACAAAAGTACGGTTTTGAAGCATAGTGATTACATTATCTTTTAAATACACACTTTGCAATTTTGATAGGCCCCAAAATGTCCTGTTGGACAATGTCATAATATCGTTATTTTGTAAATCCAAGACCGATAACTCTTCGAGCAATGTGAAGGCAAGCTCTGGAATAGTTTGGATTTTATTGTTGCTTAAATCCAAGTAGGTAGTGGAAGCAGGAATGGACCGCAACACGTCTGGAAGCTCTGCGCTGGTTATATTTTGATTGTCGCAGTACGCATACACAGCATCAATGCATGTGCACTTGGTAGGGCAGGTAACTGCGTAGGATACAAACCAGGCAAGCAGCACCAAGCTGATAGAGTGATGTCCCTTGCTGATCTTCATCCTTCATGATTTCTGCAAAAAGAAATGTTCTTATGTGTTAATATTTCTGTAAATTATTAATGTTAATGTATATACTTTTTTTAAGGGATATGATTGGCAATGTGTGTAAAATTTAATGGCCTTTGTTGAAACTTATATAAATATTTTACCATAGAGTCAACTGTGCTAAATACTCCGATAGCTAGTGTAGAAGTCAAGCAGGGCTCCTGCCAGGCTATTATTATGATTGAGGGTCAATCTGTGCAGTTTGCACAGGCTAATCAGGGATGAACTTCCCATCTAAACTGGATTTTCGCTAAGAAGAGACTTCCTTTAAACAAAAAAACCCATAAAAGCGGAAAGTGATGTCCCTTATTAGAATGTACAGGCTGCAGAGGAAAGTGATGTCCCTAATTAGAATGTACAGGCTGCAGAGGAAAGTGATGTCCCTAATTAGAATGTACAGGCTGCAGAGGAAAGTGATGTCCCTAATTAAAATGTGCAGGCTTCAGAGGAAAGTGATGTCCCTAATTAGAATGTGCAGGCTTCAGAGGAAAGTGTTGTCCCTAATTAGAATGTGCAGGCTTCAGAGGAAAGTGATGTCCCTAATTAAAATGTGCAGGCTTCAGAGGAAAGTGATGTCCCTAATTAGAATGTGCAGGCTTCAGAGGAAAGTGTTATCCCTAATTAGAATGTGCAGGCTGCAGAGGATAATCTGGGACAACATTTTACTTACGCACTTGAATTAAGCCCTAATTTCTTAGAGGATCAATTATGTAATGTATCAAATAAGGTAGTGTAGTGGATCATTGCGTCTGCCTTGCAACCAACAAGTTTCCGATCTGATCCCCACATGGCCAGAATTCTCAAGATTTTCCCAAGGAAACGTAAGTATTTGTTCTTCCCAGGACAAAGACACAGACTTGTGCGACTCTTTAACCCTTTACCACTTAGACACGTATTATGACGCATTTGTAGTGCATAGAAAGTAAAATCTAATTAAAGATCTTTCTGACTAAGTTTTAAAGGCTTCATTTCCAACCCTTGAATACTGAGGAGCAGCAAACAGCATAAAACCCGAACCGACTGCTAGTGCCATTTTCACTGTGCCTATGAGTGGGAAAGGGTTAAGCCTGAGGTTTTTTGACGCTACAAAATGAATAATTGAATGAATGAATGAATAATTTTGAACTATTACAAAGTAATTCCTAAAGTAGCCTTAAATGTGTATCCCGAAATTGCGTTGCAGACCCAATAAATGCAGGAGCAATCATACGGTGTTTGAATAGACACTGCGACGGATACTGACAGTAATAAAAATCAGAGAATAAGACAAAATCACATTACATGATTATCAGAAGAATCTTTATTATTGCAATTATATGCAAAAATAATACTGAACAAATAAATTAATGTCTTTTTAGCATTCCACTATAACTGCTTAGGCTTTTCCATAAACAGCACATTTCATTAAAACAGGATATATCATTAGAACACATTTAAAATACATTATCTCCAGTTCAATTTGGCTACTTCTCCTATCTAGCATTTCACTCTAAATACCTGTATAAAAACTATTTATTACGCTCTGAGCCAATTTATTGCATGCAATTTTGTCACTGGATCCAATAGAAATATGATTTGGTCGTAAATCATTGTTAAAATGGCCAGCCATTGTGGCCAGGTATACCTCAACAGTGGTAACGGCTTTTCAAAATCACTGCAGATATTAACATAATTTTCGAGTTTATCATTTGACAACAAGAACAAGGAATGCTGGGACATTATGCAAGACAGATGAACGGTGTGTTTCATGCTGCAAAAATAGTGACTCTTTATAAAAGTTAATAAAATATTTTAGTGAAAAGACATTCAGCCTCGCTCTGGAAAAAAACAGGTTTAATGCAGTCCACACAGAGTTTAATGCGGTCCACACAGGGTTTAATGCAGTCCACACAGGGTTTAATGCAGTCCACACAGGGTTTAATGCAGTCCACACAGGCCAATCAGGGACAACACTTGCAGTCCACACAGGCCAATCAGGGACAACACTTGTAGTCCACACAGGCCAATCAGGGACAACACTTGCAGTCCACACAGGCCAATCAGGGACAACACTTGTAGTCCACACAGGCCAATCAGGGACAACACTTGTATTGGAATGTAGTCCACACAGGCCAATCAGGGACAACACTTTTATTGTAATGCAGTCCACACAGGCCAATCAGGGACAACACTTGTATTGTATTGCAGTCCACACAGGCCAATCAGGGACAACACTTGTATTGTATTTTCCATTTAAACGAAGTCTCTTCTATGTGAAAATCCAGTTAAAGCCAAAAGTTTAATCCCTTGAAAGACAATTTATTCAAATGCAATAAACCCCATTTTCGCAGATTGAGGCTCATTTAAATATCTCCGCAGTAAACTGTATGGCACCAAGTTATTATAAAATATCATCTATAAATGAGCTCATAAAAGGCATAATACTATTTTTGTTTCTTAATATTTGTAAATAAAAACAGATGATTTTGAGTATTTAACTTTTGTCTATTAGGAACCGTTTGAACTGTTTCAAGCAAAATGACATTTCATGTCGCACTTGCATGTAAACTGAACCAATTCGTCTTTTAAGGAAGTTGCATCAGAGTTATAATCAACAGTTAAAAAACCCCATAATGTTTCATTTTGAAACAAAAACTATAGGAACTACCAGTAGCTGTTAAAGTACTTAAATATTAACATGTCTGAAATCATTGTTGCATATTAGAGTACGTATATCAATAAAATATCTATAATTGAATAGGGTGTATTTCCTTTTAGTTCACTTTGACAAACATTATAGCAGGCAATTAAGCCTAATGGATTTATGGGAGTAACTGTTACAGATACATTTTGTAGGAGCTGAAGCATACATCTAACAACTTAATCACACTTTCATAATTTCTACTTTCCAATCAGGCATAACAAAACAGTTCTTATATTGCAGAAAAGTCATTATGATTAACCCATGTATGCCTAGCGTCTGGAAAAAAGGCCTTGGCAAACAGCGTAGACCCAGATGAGACGCTGCATGATGTGGCGTCTCATCAGGGTCTGCACTGTTTGCTTAAAGGAATTTCTGTAAGAAATATTGTAAATATAGAAATAACAAGAGATGTGTTCATCAGAAACACAATGCCCCCTATTGCGCCGCTTTAAAATAAAAAAACTTTTTTTAACCTTTGACCTTGAAGGATGACCTTGACTTTGAACTACCACCACTAAAAATGTGCAGCTTCATGAGATACACATGCATGCCAAATATAAAGTTTCTATCTTCAATAATGCAAAAGTTATAGCCAACGCTTTGATAGAAGTTATGAGCAATTTTAACCATGCTAAATCCGTGAAATACACTTAGTGACCGCGAGACCTAGTTTTTGACCCGGCATGACCCATATTCCAACTTGACCTAGATATTGTCTAGATACAACTTCTGACCAAGTTTGGTCAAGATCTAATGAAAAGTATTTGAAATAGAGAGCAGACACGAAAAGTGTGACAGACAGACAGACAGACTGACAGACGACCAGTGCGAAAACTATATACCCCCAAATCTTTGAAAGGGGGCATAAAAATACTAGACATCCCTAATTTTGGAAATAAATTGATCCAATTTAGAAGTAAGGGAGAGTCCACTAGGCATAAATGGGTTAAGGATAGAAATATACTTGAACACATTTCAGGTCAAATTTGTAATCCAGCAAAATTTTCAAGCACAAAAATGAAAACCTGTCCTGTTTTAATTGTTGGTGTAGTATGGTGTGCAATCAGTTTTGTGCAAAACAAGATTTGTTCTTGTTTCTTGAGCTTAGAAAACATGGGTACCAGGTCTTTCTCAATAAGCAACATATGTGTCTTGCTCTGGGAAAACAGTGCTTGATGAAATGTGTTGTCCAAAATTAGCCTGCGCAGCTGCAACAAGACACTTTCTGCTTAAACTGGATTTTTGCTAAGAAGAGATTTTCTTCAAACAAAAAATACCATAAAAGCGGAAGTGTCTTCCCTGATTGGCCCATGTTGACTGCACACACTAGTCTGGGATGACACTTTATGCACTGTGATGCATTAAGCCCCGTTTTCTCAGAAAGCTGCTCAAATACAAAATTTTGACTCAATCCAACAAAATGACCTGGTTTGCCAGCCATAATACAACCAATGTAAATGCTTGGACAACCCTGTGAATAGTTAATTTAGCATGTAACTACAACTAAAGACAAGGCACAGTTCAAATAGCTATATTCTAATTCAACATGCACATTTACATGCCAATTAACCCGTGTTTAACCCTTTGATCTCAAATTAAGTGACTCCTTAAGAAACCTGAAACAGACTTGAATAACATTTCAATATTATTTAACCAAAAAGGTCAAGCTTCAAACTTGTCACATTCCTGCAACAACCCGGTTCAACATTGACAGAGTCAAAGTCAGGGGATTTTGTTCATAATTAAAATTATAGTTTCTTGATTACATATTCATGAACAAAAAATCAAAATACATTTGTAGATATTCCTTTTGCAATCTGGTCAAATATAAATGCTCCCCACTCAGGCTAAATGGGGCTTTAATGCATTTGCCAAAAGTGTCATGCCAGATTAGCTCCTGCATTTCACACAGGCTAAGCAGGGACACAACTTACAGCTTTTCTGGAATTTTTCTTGTAAAGGAAGTCTCTTTGAACTGAAAATCCTATCCAGATGGAAAGTGAGTTCTTTGGTGATTAGATTGTGCAGACTTCACAGGCTAATCTGAGATGTCATACTTAACTCCACTTTACTCCCATGCATAAGGCCCCTTTTTCCCACAGCGCTGCTCACATACATTCCCTGTAGCTGATTCGAGCAAGGGGTCAATTGAACTCTACAATATCTCTATTGCGTCATCAGAAAAAAATCTGTGCAACAGTTGACACCATTATTGGCTGAGTGTATTGAACTTAAAATACATGACAAATGTGTTACCACTGAACAGCTTGCCAGTCAAATGTTATGTAACCTAAACCGCTACATGCCAGTCAAATTTTATGTAACCTAAACAGCTACATGCCAGTCCAATGTTATGTAACCTAAACAGCTACATGCCAATTCACAATGTTTTTGTTTTTTAACAACAGTTAGAACACTTAACTCCACACATTATAAAAAAGTGCCAAAGTTATTAATTACATAATACAGATCAAACATTTATATGAGGTTAAATAATCAACCATTTTTAAATCTTCATTAGGTTAAATAATATACAATTTTTAAATAATTATCATCCTCCTCCTCCTCCTCCTTCTCATCATCATCATCATCATCATTGTAAACATCATTAATATAATTGTTCCATCATTTTCACAATAAATAAATAAAACCAAATATAAACAAACAAGAGAGCAGAGAATCAGAAACCTTGCAAACATAAATGGAAAGTGTTAAAATAGCTCTACCATGTTCTGTATCCCAGCAACTAAATAATGCAGCAATGAAACTCAGAAGAACAACATCCCAACCTCCCAAGTTGAACAATAAAGGCAGTTATAGCCGACAACAACCTCTGAATAACTTTACAATCCTGACCTGGAGTCAGTTTGAACAAACAACGGAGTTGACATAACAGTTTATGACACAGTCCCTGGCCTGGTCATAAATATATCATAAAACACAGGTTTACAACAGTGTTGACCAGAGTAAAGGGTCCCTCATGGTCCACTCAAACTCACTCCCCCCACCCTCATATCAAACATTTAACGTTTCACCAAACTTAGCATTAGATCAAACACAATGTGTCTGTAATCCCTGCCAACAGTGGACTTTTAATTGCGCATCGGCCACAATAGTTCAGATATTTTCAGGAGGATGGTGTCATTGTTGGTGGGCATGCTGGGGAAAGGAATTCTCCATTTTTATGTTTCACACACTCTTCAACAGCTTTGTAGCTTTAAGAGTAAACCTCTCTTGAAATTAATAGGGCAGACTTTAATCGAAAAAAGCTTGGGAATTGATCTAATTATACTTTGACTGGTGATGTTAAGAGACACAGTTTTTGGTTTTCATTGACAAGATAAAGGCAATGACCTGACATTTGATAGTAAATCCCTTTATGTGATTATAACGCTTTGATTTTACCATAAAATGGCTTTAAATTCAATAAATTCAATAAATTCATGGGTTTACTGTTTACATATTCGTAAATCGGATAAAAAAGTAATACAAAACTATTATCTCTTAGGCCAAATGTAATACATTTCCCAACAGCAGACTGAAAGTCTAAAATAACAACACAAATAATGGATTTATTATGTTAAACCACCGACAGTTGTGCATGTTTCTATGTTAATAACGCAAACAAAACATGGCCACAACATGCTGTTCCCCCTACCCAATATGGTTATTACAAGATGTTTCTATCAGGGCTATTTTTGCACTCTGACGACAGCTTGACAGACAAAGTTCACAAAACATTGATATTGAGGAACAAAATAACTGAGATAGCTGAAGAAGTGAGCTTGCTCTTAAATGGATCAACACTCAAACACTTCAAATAGAAAGTGAATCCAGTTTTTACATTAAAGATTAACAGCAAGTGGTCTGGTGTACAAATTTAAGTATCTGGGGCCACGGCAACTCGGTCACATACTGTAAACGTATAGAAATTCGTCTGTAAGAAATTTTGTGGTTTAATAAAAAAACAACTAATTCGTTGACACGTTATTTCGTGGATTGCAAATTAAAACAAGAGCACCGCCTTGCGGGTGCAGACCGCTCATCTATTTTCTTTTTAAAGGTGAAGGGACTCTCATTTTCAATCACAAAGGAGGGAGGGGTGGAGTGAAGAGGGGTGTATAGTGTGGACATTTATTACACTATTTTCCAAAAATGCGAACAAAAATGCACAAAAAAAATTTCGAGGGGGGGGGGGGATTTTTGGGTGCGATGGTTGGACGGTATTTCAAACATAAAATAATAAAAATAAATATTTGTGTTTTAACTGTTTCAAAAAAAAAATTGGGTGGGGGGGGTGGGGTGGGTATAGTGTGAGGGTGAGGGTGTGGTGGTCATTTGTGAGATGATCTTAAAAAAAAAAAAAACTTAGGGGGGGGGGGGATTCGGGTGGGGGGACGGGGGATGGGGGGGGGATTCTTGGGTGCGATGGTTGGAGTCTGTATTTCAAACATAAAATATTAAAAAAAATATTTGTGTTTTTTAACCGTTTAAAAAAAAATATTGGGGGGGGGTGGGGTGGGGGGGTATAGTGTGAGGGTGTGGTGGTCATTTGTGAGATGATCAAAAAAAAAAAGAAAAAAAAAATTAGGGGGGCGGGGAGGGGGGGAGGGCACGGGGGATGGTTTGGGTGGACTCTATTGTGGTATGTCAGGTAAGAGTAGTTTTGTCAAAGTATCAATCAAAGCTAATCATAAATAAAGAAGTTATGGCAATTTTAGCAGAATTTAATAATTTGATGTAGAGAGTCAAGGTCATTCAAAGGTCAAGGTAAAATTCAACTTGCCAGGTACAGTAACCTCATGATAGCATGAAAGTATTTGAAGTTTGAAAGCAATAGCCTTGATACTTAAGAAGTAAAGTGGATTGAAACACAAAATTTAACCATATATTCAAAGTTACTAAGTCAAAAAAGGGCCATAATTCCGTAAAAATGACAACCAGAGTTATGCAACTTGTCCTTTTACTGTACCCTTATGATAGTTTGCGAGTGTTCCAAGCATGAAAGCAATATCTATGATACTTTAGGGGTAAAGTTGACCAAAACACAAAACTTAACCAAATTTTCAACTTTCTAAGTATAAAAGGCCCATAATTCCGTCCAAATGCCAGTCAGAGTAACATACCTTTGCCTGCACAGTCCCCTTATGATAGTTAATAATTGTTGCAAGTATGAAAGCAATAGCTTTGATACTGTAGGAATAAAGTGGACCTAAACACAAAACTTAAACAAATTTTCATTTTCTAAGTATAAAAAGGGCACATAATTCTGTCAAAATGCCAGTCAGAGTTACATTACTTTGCCTGCCCAGTCCCCTCATGATAGTAAGTGTACCAAGTTTGAATGCAATAGCATTGATACTTTCTGAGAAAAGTGGACCTAAACGCAAAACTTAACCAAAATTTTCAATTTTTTAAGTATAAAAAGGGCACATAATTTTGTCAAAATGCAAGCCAGAGTTATCTAACTTTGTCTGCCCAGTCCTCTCATGATAGTAAGTAAGTGTACCAAGTTTGAATGCAATAGCATTGATACTTTCTGAGAAAAGTGGACCTAAACGCAAAACTTAACCAAAATTTTCAATTTTCTAAGTATAAAAAGGGCACATAATTCTGTCAAAATGCACGCCAGAGTTATCTAACTTTGCCTGCCCAGTCCTCTCATGATAGTTAGTAAGTGTACCAAGTTTGAATGCAATAGCATTGATACTTTCTGAGAAAAGTGGACCTAAACGCAAAACTTAACCGGACGCCAACGCCGACGCCGACGCAGACGCCGACGCCAAGGTGATGACAATAGCTCATAATTTTTTTTCAAAAAATAGATGAGCTAAAAACAACTTATTGTTGTAACGTAATTTCGTGGATTTCAAATTTTTGGGAAAGACTGACCGTCATAATAATTAAACTGTTATTAAAACAACCAGCGTTATAACGAGGCATAATCTGCTTATCTGTGTTGTCAGCAAGACTTGAGGTTAATGTGCTGAAGCATTAAAGTGTTGCTGATAATTGTTGATAAGAGCGATAAAGCGGCGCACTGGTGGGGCCCCGCTCGCTAATTGCCATCAATGTTGCTTTGAAATATTTGCAATTCTCAGCGCAATCGGTCCCCTGGTAGGAACAATTGAGTATTATAAGGTCCCCAAAATACATGTGTGAAAAACGTTAAGTCTCTTTTAACTTAAATTGGCACTAATTGACATATGTGAGAAATCTGCAAACTGTTAACGATGATGAATAAAAAAGAAAAACTCATAAATATAGTGTAATGTGACCTTCTGAAGTGAAGTAAATGTTACAAAAACAAATATCTTGAATAACCGACAACAAAAGAAAATGTCGGAAATGGCATTAGGAATATATAAATAATTGTTGGTACTTGAATTCGTGGTTCAGCGGACCAACGAAATTCACAAAAATTCGTACCACACGAAATTTAATGGTTTTACAGTCCCTTATTGATTTACCACTTAGATATGTATTTTTATGCATTTGTTACAGTCCCTTTCAAAATTGAATTTTATTAAAGACCTTTCCTACTTAGATTCAAATTGTGAAAGCTTCATTTTCAACCCTCAAAAAGGTAGCATGATGAGCAGCATACAGCATAAAACCTGAAAAGCTGCAGGCTGTTCTGTTGTTTTTTTGCTGTTTGCTTATTGCTATTTTCACTTTGCTTCTGAGTGGGAAATGGTGAAGATGTATTGCAATGAATTCAATTTAATTACAAGCGACACTTTTTTTCCTATAATGAACAGTTTTATGGTAAAGCAATTGGATAGTGTAAAACTGATGCCAAATTATATAAAAAATGTGTTTTAATAAATATAATAGTTTGCAAGAGGACACTTTATTTCTTGTTTCACTCTGCCTATAAAGCTTATCTTACATGATGTCAGATGTAATGAGCAGGTAACAATGGCCCATTAAAATTAAGCCCAATGTTAAAGAAGAGCTTGAAATGTTTACCTGCAAATTTATTGAATACAGCAAGCAAATTTACATCTTGCAATAAATCACCATGAGAAAAATATAATGTTTAAATTACACATGATTAAAGGGACCTGTTTACAGATTTTGGCATATATTGAAGTTTGTCACTAAATGCAAAAACATAGGATCTAAAAAGCTCCAAAAAAAAAGGAAGAATATAATTAAAGAAAGAAAAAAAAAGAAAACCCCCAACTGGGCTCAAACCACTGACCCCTGGAGTAAAAGACTATCGCTTAGACCAATTGGCCATCCGTGCTCTGATACATTATGAGTGATGTATTTTATACTTTATATAAGCAATCCTCGTAGTATCACACAATATAAAAACAACAACAGAACTCTCCAAATTATTCAATTGTTCCGCATTGCAACACTTTGTCATTTTCAGGTTTTTAAATCAACCAATAGCATAACTACAACAAAAATTTGCGAATCTGAAACAAATATTTTATTTTTTGTCAATTTACCAAAACATGAAATGGCCCCTTTAAATCTCACAGATTTTATCTATTCAGATTATTAACTTGAAATACTGTTTCTCAAAAACACCCAAATTTGCTGATTGCTATTTATTTCAACAAAAGTGCATATAATGGTGCATTCATTAGTTTTGGAATTAGAATGCATAAAAATCACTCTCATTACCTGAAAACGACTCCAATTACAAAATCCAATTGTGTAATTTTATGTGGAGTCAACCGATAGAAAATCCATGTTATGGAAGAGTCAAATGCCTTCTATAAACACAATGTAAATCCATTACTTTGATATTATGTTTATCAACTATAAAATCACGATACAGTATTATTTCCACCTTGTAAATTGTAACTGTACCCTATGAAAATTACTCCGTTACATAGGAAAACAAATTATACAGTCTAGTTTTGCAATATTTGTTCTAAAGAGTTTTTTAATAGCCCCATGAATATTGATATAAATGCTCACAATCGCATTTGTTTATGTTGTATTATTTACCACATCAACTACGCATGAACACCTATTTCTACAACCCGTTAACGCTGTCACAAAAATCACATAAAAAAACGTCCACAAGGGTTTTCGAGCGTGAAATCCGAAAAATTATGCAAATAAACAAACATTTGCATAGCGTGGATTAAACTCCATTCACTTGAACAGCAATGCTAGAAGTCTACTTGCACGTCTAATAATATTTGACAGGCGGACTACCCGATTTCAAAAGTTAAACTGTATAAATACTGCAGAGTTATTACTCCAATGTCAATTTAGGCAAGGCCATAAAATTGTCCTCACAATGTTTATGGTCCCTTTAATATGACTGAAGATGTTATGACTTGAACACTATAGCAACTTATGAAATTAAGATGTAAATTAAAGGGCAATTCTTATGTTAACAATTTTAAACGGGTATAATTATGGAACAAAATATTTTAAAGGCCATCTTTTAGTAAATGTAATGTAGAATGGTTCATAACTAAAACAAATGTGACTTTTATATAATTAATCGAATAGAAAAAGGGTTTAACAAACACGCATAACCCCAGTTGGTTCTTGATAGAACATTTATTTAGAAATGTCTAAAGTAAAAGTTAATACTTGGTGATACAGGTGAATTAAAAAGCAATAACTGGGTAAGAATCAAAGAGTGGTAATAAGAAGTGTGTGTACCCTTTACCACTTAGATACATATTCAACCCTTTACTACTTAGATACGTATTTAACCCTTTACCACTTAAGATACATTTTTAACCCTTTACCACTTAGATACGTATTAAACCCTTTACCACTTAGATACATATTAAACCCTTTACCACTTAGATATGTATTTAACCCTTTACCACTTAGAGACGTATTAACCCTTTACCACTTAGATATGTATTTAACCCTTTACCACTTAGATACGTATTAAACCCTTTACCACTTAGATATGTATTTAACCCTTTACCACCTAGATACATATTTAACCCTTTACCACTTAGATACGTATTTAACCCTTTACCACTTAGATACGTATTTAACCCTTTACCACTTAGATACGTTTTTAACCCTTTACCACTTAGATATGTATTAAACCCTTTACCACTTAGATATGTATTTAACCCTTTACCACTTAGAGACGTATTAACCCTTTACCACTTAGATATGTATTTAACCCTTTACCACTTAGATATGTATTTAACCCTTTACCACTTAGAGACGTATTAACACTTTACCACTTAGATACGTATTTTGAGGCATTTGTAGTCCCTTAGAAAGTTACATTTAATTAAAGGCCTTTCTTACTAGATTCATAATGTTTTAAAGGCTTCATCTCTAAACCTTAATGAGATACTTATGAGCAGCAAACAGCATAAAACCTGAACAAACAGCATAACACCTGAACAAACTGCGAGTTACTCGCAGGTTGTTCTGGTTTTATGCTGTTTGCACATCATATTATATCTAAACCATTTTCACTTTGCTTCTAAGTGGGAAAGGGTTAAAATAAATAATATCCCAAACTGCAGATAACTTAACCAAAGAAATTGTCCAATTTTTGATAAACAGGGTCTAAATTTACAAACAGTTCATTGTACCTTGACCAAGAATCTTTGATTTCAAACATCAAAGAACTTGGGCAGTACTCAATTCTTGATTGCATACTCCAGAACACCTGTCCTTCATTTGCATATGGACTGCACTGATAGGGTTAGATCAAAGACTTAGCATAACTTCTGTAAACTATTGATTGTCTTCCAATATATCTATATTTTAACTGTTAGTTGTGGTATATTATGAGCAGAATTACATAGTTATAATAATTTTATTGGGGCTATAAATCAATATTTGCTCCAGTCATCAAACGTTGATTTTGACACCCAATAGAAATCCAGGATATTTTATGATGACTAGTATGGTCGACCAGTTGGATAGAAATAGTTTGCTTAGACTTTCTGTTTCATCAGAGGTATAAAAGTGATATATTGGGTTATTCAACAACGTGACATTCTTTACAACTGAAATATAAAGTTATAATGAACTCTTTGTTAGGGTGGATTTATTCCACATTTACAACAGTATTTCAATCACATATCAATAAAACTATTCACACTTTTCTGTGGTAAGCTGGTTTTACCTTTAATACGTGCACATACCTATGCCAGTAACTGAACATAAGAATCATTTCATTACCAATCACTACACACGTTACGTAGCCGTCAGGGATCAATCACTAAATAAGTTACATGGCCGTCAGGGATCGATCGCTAAATAAGTTACGTGGCCATCAGGGATTGATCACTACATAAGTTACATATCCGTCAGGGATCGATCACTACACATGTAACGTGGCCGTCAGGGATCGATCACTACACATGTTACGTGGCTGTCAAGGATTGATCACTACATAAGTTACGTGGGCGTCAGGGATCGATCACTACACATGTTACGTGGCTGTCAAAGATCGATCACTACATAAGTTACGTGGCTGTCAGGGATCGATTACTACATAAGTTACGTGGCTGTCAAGGATTGATCACTACATAAGTTACATGGCAGTCAGGGATCGATCACTACATAAGTTACGTGGCCGTCAGGGATTGATTACTACATAAGTTACATGGCAGTCAGGGATCGATCACTTCATAAGTTACGTGGCCGTCAGGGATTGATCACTACATAAGTTACGTGGCCATCAGGGATCAATCACTTCATAAGTTACATGGTAGTCAGGGATCGATCACTACATAAGTAACGTGGCCGTCAGGGATCGATCACTACACATGTTAGGTGGCTGTCAGAGATCGATCACTACATAGGTTACTTGGCCCTCAGGGATCGATCACTACATAAGTTACGTGGCCATCAGGGATCGATCACTTCATAAGTTACATGGCAGTCAGGGATCGATCACTACATAAGTTCCATGGCCGTCAGGGATCGATCACTACATAAGTTACGTGGCCCTCAAGGATCGGAACCATAACCCTCTGATTTCAAGTCAAGCATTTTACCAACTTAGCCGGCCATTTTTATATTATGAGTGAATACTTGATTAAAGATAATATCTTTCAATAATAATTGGACCTTGCTCTGTGAAAAGGGGGTTTAATGCATGTGCGCAAAGTGTCGTCCCAGATTAGCAGTCCGCACAGGCTAGTCAGTTACGAACTTTCCGCTTTAAAGATATTTTTGTTTTAAGAAAGCAAAAAAAAAGTTTATTTTTGGAAACCTTCAAATTGGGAATTTTCAGGTCCCATTTGGGAAAAATATATGTATACTCTTTTCCATTGGGAATCCCGGGCCCAATACCGGATCCAAATTTGAACGAAAAAAAACCACTGTGACCGGATAAAGGGTTTAGTTTTTTTCAGGTTATTTAACACTGATTTAAATCAAATTTGTAGTAAAATTGTATTTGATTCTGGCAGGATTCTGTTGATAGAATTAATAAAATAAGAAGGAACAATATTGGTACCAAGGCAGTCGATTTTAGAGATTTATTTTTCACTGTGTTCATTTTGATCTTAAGTTTTCATTATAGCAATAATAATAACAATAACAACAACAACAGCAACAATATTATTATTATTATTATGATTATTATTATAAAAATAATTATAAAAATAATAATTATTATTATTATAACAATGATAATAATATAATGTGATTGTATTTTTGTGCAAATTTCTGTACCTATACTTAATATGCAATTATTCTACATGTTTAGCTAGCTATAAATAAATATGAAAATAAATTTACCATTACACAAAAACAGAAGAATACCTTTGGCCTTTATAGACCAAAATATAAACTTACGGATTTTCATAAGTATGGAACACTTTGATACTCGGTTATCATGAAGCATTATCACTAAAGAAATCAATGTCTAGAGGAATAGGCTAATGGTTTGTGTTTGCCAATGAAAGTACCCAACAATAGATTGTAAACAAAAACACAGTTAAATACATAAACAATCTGCTTCTAACCATAATACAATAAGTTAAGTCAATTAAATACAGCATGGTTTCAAAAGGGTGAAAGAAGAGGTCAACAGAAGTGCTAATAAACATTAATTAAATATGTACAATTTGCAGGTCTGTGCCACAAAATAATCAATATTATGAAAATTCTGAATCAATTTTAGGGTTTTAATTAAGAATATTGTCACAATCTTATTAGAGATAAAAAATTGCAGATTAAATCAATAAAGTGTAGCGTTACAACACAGTTTTTGTGTTTTACGATGCAAAATCTAAATCAATATCCTATTAGGCACAAACATGTTTATGAAAGCTAATGAGATACACATGTATCTTAAAAGCTTTCTAAAGAGTTTATTTAAAACAGAAGCTTCAATATGTAATTGCAGGATCTAAATGATATTGTTGACGCAGTTTGTAATGCAATCACCTCCTACCCCACCCCCACCACCCTCCACCCCACACACACATATTTATATAAACACAATAGAGAAGCACATGTTAAGCTCAAACCATCATCATCAACCAAGAGTTGAAAGTTTGCATTTGAATTAAAATACGAAAATATATACATTTCGGTACATACATACCACCACAGACACCCTGCACCCACCGCCACCCCTCTACCCCCCCAACCCCATCCCCCCATCCCCCCCCCCCCACATACACACCCACACATACACACCCACACTTTAGAACCCACACATTAAGCCCTAAACCTGATGATCATCAACCAACAGTTGAAACTTTAACAATGAGACTGGCTCTACGAAAACAGGTTTTTATGCATGTGTGTTGTGTCATCCCAGATTAGCATGTGTGGTCTGAGCAGGCCAAACAGGGGCGACCCTTTCCGCCTAAAACAGGTTTCCTCTAAAAAGTGACTATCTCTATACGAAAAGCAGCATAAAAGTGGAAACTCAGCATACATGTACAAATCAGTTAGCAGGTAATCATATTATCAAACTAAGAAAATGCCATGTTTAAAATTTAATGGAACACCAAAAACACAAAAATGCAAGCATTAAAAAGCATTTGAAGTACCGTAATTACTCTAAGTTTTTAGACAAAATAATTATTTTTTGTGACTATATTTTCGGATATACGGGTTTTCATCCACAATTCATGACTCTGATTTTTCGGACAGTATATTTACAGCGCTATTTTACTAGATTTCTGCCCCGTTTCGCTTATCTGGGACCCTTCGATCATGGAGTTTTACAACCCGATTAAGTTCATAAAAACTGGCATAGAATTCCCTAAGGGCGATGGACCATTACAATTGCGTTATTGGGTAGATTACCATGTATACCGGTAATAAACAATGGTTTCACCCAACAGCATTCAAAATGATATCATATTCAGGAAGCAGTATGAATGTTTTTTATAACATTAAAAAAAAAATGTATATACCATTTCAGGTAAGAGATTGCAAATAAGTGAAGTTGTTTTTTATTTAAAGCTGAGAAAAGAGAGTATAACAGAATAAAAATATTGCACATTTATCAGTTGGTTTTATTTCAATAAATTAATTGACAAATAAACATAACATATATGTCTCTAAATGTTCGGATACTCATACTTTTTAAATATTTTTAATTTCTAAATTTTTTAATTATTTTTAAGTGTTCAAAAAGAGTAATTACGGTAACCATCTATTTATGCTTCTGCAATCTACCAGCAGTTTTAATCAAATAATAAACATGGTCTATTTATTACAAAGAAAAAAATTCATTTCAAAGATGATATTAACTTGATGGTCAAGAAAACACAATATTTGTCAACCTGTCACCAGTGAATTCTGTTCACATCAAAACACTCAAAACGTCCCATGAAGCTTTAACTTTTAGAGCACAATAAGGGTTTTCAATTCCATGTTGTATGAATTGAGCACTAAGTAACATCATTGTCAAAACGATTTGACACTAACAACTATATCTTTCATTTATGGAAAGGCAATAAAACCATTTAACTGCCTTTCTTTAAGTTCCTGTCAACAAAGATTACGCACAAAATCAGCATGGGGTATTGTAAACTATGTTCAATGCACTGAGACAGTTAGAATACATGACTGGTGTGCTGTTATATCCAAATAAATAAAATTGTGTTTAACTTGCACATTATACTGCATAATTGACTGCATGTGTAAACAATTTATACTGCATAATTGACTGTACATTTAGACAATTTATACTGCATAATTGACTGTACATGTAGACAATATATACTGCATAATTGACTGTAAATGTAGACAATTTATACTGCATAATTGACTGTACATGTAGACAATTCATACTGCATAATTGCTGTACATGTAGACAATTAATACTGCATAATTGACTGTACATGTAGACAATTTATACTGCATAATTGACTGTACAAGCAGACAATTTATACTGCATAATTGACCGTACATGTCGACAATTTATAAAGCATAATTGACTGTACATGTAGCCAATTTATAAAGCATAATTGACTGTACATGTAGACAATTTATACAGCATTATTGACTGTACATCACAATTAGACAATTTATACAGCATAATTGACTTTAAATGTAGACAATTTATACTGCATAATTCACTGTACATGTAGATAATTTCTACTGCATAATTGACTGTACATGTAGACAATTTACAGGTATACTGCATAATTGACTGTACATGTAGACAATTTATTCTTCATAATTGACTGTACATGTAGACAATTTACAGGTATACTGCATAATTGACTGCACATGTAGACCATTTATACAGCATAATTGACTGTACATGTAGACAATTTATACAGTATAATTGACTTTACATGTAGACAATTTATACAGCATAATTGACTGTACATGTAGACAATTTATACAGCATAATTGACTGTACATGCAGACAATTTATACTGCATAATTGACTGTACATGTAGACAATTTATAGGTATACTGCATAATTGACTGCACATGTAGACAATTTATACAGCATAATTGACTGTACATGTAGACAATTTATACAGTATAATTGACTTTACATGTAGACAATTTATACAGCATAATTGACTGTACATGTAGACAATTTATACAGCATAATTGACTGTACAAGCAGACAATTTATACTGCATAAATTACTGTACGTGTAGACAATTTATAAAGCATAATTGACTGTACATGTAGACAATTTATAAAGCATAATTGACTGCACGTGTAGACAATTTTTACAGCATAATTGACTGTACATGTCAATTATGCTTACACATTTATTTATAAATGTATTTTGTTACTCTTTTATTTGCAAAGAGTGCCAATGACCAAAAGGCACTCACCTGAGACGACAAGGAACTAAACTTTTCTGAGAGGAAAGCGCTCACAATGGTTCACCATAGACTTATATGGAAATCTGTCTTAATACATGGCAGCCATACATGTATTGGACAAACCAAAATGTTCAACAAACTCATCCCAGAATAACAACACACTTTGTTATGTTCGGAGCATGTTGCATGTGTAGGTCAAACAATGACATATAGAGTGTTAAAATGGATTTACTATATATCAGGAAAAACAGCCCAGATTAATGGCGCTTTTTTAGCAGTCGACTGGAACCATATTTTATAAATGTTACTTTTCTTTCAATTGACCTATTGACCTAGTATTGGACTCAAACTTACCCTGTTTCAAACTTGGCTGAGATATTATTGGGACAATGGTGCTGAACAAATTTTGTAGAGATTAGCTTATAATTAATTATGGTCTAAATAGTCTGTGGACCGTTTTTAAATTATTTTACAAGCAATACAATTAATGTCTGATCTATGATAAACACACAATATCACTATTATTACCAATTCATTTAGGCGAAGGCAATACAGAACAAGAGCTGTGTTTTGTGAAACACAATGCCCCCTACTGCGCTTTGAAGCCATATATTTGATCTTTGACCTTGAAGAATTAACTTGACCTTTCACCACTAAAAATGTGCAGCTCCATGAGATGCACATGCATGCCAAATATCAAGTTGCTATCTTCAATATTGCAAAAGTTATTAGCAAGGTTAAGACAGACAGACAGAAAGACAGACCAAAAACAATATACCCCCGATCATTCGATTCGGGGGCATAAAAATGCAAATTGACCAAAATTACATTTAAATTGTATGTATTTTTTTCTACATAATTATGATACATGCTGATTGGAAAACTAGTACCTGTAATATGTATTAAAGAAACAATCCAGTAATGTCAAGAATTCACGCATTATCTCTGCAGGCGCCACATTATATCCAATAAAGACTAACTGACCGCTTAAACCAACCAAAAATAATCTTGATGAAATATCCAACACAATTGCAAAATAGGTTTAGACTTACAACTGGGAAAAAAGAACCAAAGAAGTTGAAAGAACTATGACTTACAAGCGACAGAAAAGGTAATATCTTAATTGGCTTACAGGTACTAAGAGGACGAAGACCTAACAGGGCATTCTCTAAAAAATGAGATTATATGGGTCAAGAGCGTCTTAAAGGTAATTAGACAGCAAACAACGGTTTCCGGACTCAGGTCTTGTCAAAATCGTAAAAGAGATTAAAGTAACACATGCATAAAGGTGGTGGAGTTAATCCCATAGACAAACTAACAACAATTTAGGCCCTTCTCTTTCTCATAATATTTATACAGCTAATTTTTCAGTAACAAGTTTTAAAAGAGAACAATCGAGGAACTTTCTAATACAAATAATTTTATCTTAAAACAGCATTGTCAAAATAAAATAATATTCCTCAAAATCATCTAGGAAACTTTTTGAGGTTATTGTTTATATGTTTATAAACTATAATAATTTGATGTGGATTGATTCTACCACATAACGTTTGTTATGCATTATTACTCTGTTCTTGGAAACAGCATTCTCAACATAAAATAATATTCCTCAAAGTCATATAGGAATTTAGGTTATTGTTTGAAAAAAGGGTTAAATGCATGCGCGTAAAGTGTCAACCCAGATTTAGCCTGTGCAGTCAGGCTAATGTGGGACGACACTTTCCACCTAAACTGGATTTTTGCTATGAAGAGACTCTCTGTAAACGAAAAAAATACCACAAAAGCGGAAAGTGTTGTCCCTGATTAGCCTGCGTGGACTGCACAGGCTAGTCCGGGATGACGCTTTACGCACATGCATTGAACCCCCTTTTCACAGAGCACGGCCCATTTACAACAACAGATGAACGCTGTACGGTGCCTTACCACAACACTTTAACCCTTTTCCACTAAGAAGTAAAGTGAACAAGCGAGATACACATGCATGCCAAATATCAAGTTGCTGGCTTCAATATGCAAAAGTGTACATTAAATGAGCAATTTTGACCCATATATTTGACCTTTGACCTTGAAGGATGACCTTGACCTTGACCTTTCACCACTCAAAATGTGCAGCTCCATGACATACACATGCATGCCAAATATGAAGTTGCTATCTTCAATATTGCAAAAGTTATGGCAAATGTTAAAGTTGGGGCAAACAAACAAACCAACAAACAAACCAACAGACAGGCAAAAACAATATGTCCCCCACTATAGTGATGGGGGACATAAAAAGCCTATATGCAAACAGCATAAAACCAGAACAGCCTGTGAGTAACTTGCAGTCTGTTCAGGTTTTATGCTGTTGGCTGCTCATTAGTATCTAAGGGTTGGAAATTAAGCCTTCAAAACTTGAATCCTGTAAGAAAGCTCTTTAATTTAATATAACTTTTTAAGTGACTACAAATGTGTCAAAATAGGCATCAGAGAGGTAAAGGGTTAACCTTCATACCATGGCACAAACATGTAGTTACCAGTAAGGATTTACTATCATGATGAACAATATTAGCAATGGGGCCCATAACAATTGACTCAACCGACCCAAAAATTACATTACGAGCCTAGATTACTATAAGAATGTTATCGTTTGATCATATTCATTCCAATTTTCCGGTGTTTTATGACACAACGCGTGTTTCTACAAAGTGGGTGATAAAAATGGCCATCTTAAGTTACAGAGATATCCGATACACGTGCTGCGATTTACATTTAAATGCTCGACTGTTGGTATCATCTTGTAAATCTACCCTTAAATATTATTTAAAACAGTATAACCATGAGTTACTGTTCAATGCAGTAAATAAGGTAAAGTGAAAAAAGTTACCAAGTTAGATTTAAATGCAATCAGGAACATTAATAATTGCATCTCTTTAGACTTTGGCACAATTGATAATTGAATGTCATCAACACTTTTATCAACATTTTACTACTTAAATTGCAGTAGGCTATGTACAAAACTAGTGTCCAGTCTCATAAAAAATTGTGGTAACATTTTTTAATGCGCATCAAAATTGTTGACATTGAAAAGCCCTTACTACCTACTGTCACTCATGTTTAGGATTCAATAAATGGTACTTAAAAATGCACTATAATTTTTGAATAGAAATCACTTTGAATTTGAATAGAACCCCATAAAGAAAACATATTTTTACTGCTTTTTTTCCAACCGGAAGGGTACAAATTCATTTGCCTCTGGGAGGAAGAGTTAATCCTTCAATGGACTTTTTTCATATTGGCCCCTAAATATGAAATATTAAACCCAGTTGATAAAATAAGGGCAAAAGAATGTTGCAGACTTTGTTGAATGGTGGGTCAGACATTTCAATTACAATCTGGGCTCACTACATATGCTTAACTTAAACATCAAAGAATTAAATTGAATTAAAATGAAAGCACCTGTGCAGAACATATGGTTGGTTTTCACCTTAAAGGGATCTTTTCACGCTTTGGTAAATTGACAAAATTGAAAAAAAAAATTTCAGATTCGTAAGTTTTCGTTTTAGTTATGATATTTGTGAGGAAACAGTAATACTGAACATTAACCATGCTCTAATATAGCCATTATATGCATCTTTTGACGATTTTAAAACCTAAAAATTATAAAGCGTTGCAACGCGAAACGATTGAATAATTTGGAGAGTTCTGTTTTTGTCGTTAAATTTTGTGAAACTACGAAGATTGCTTATATAAGGTATAAAATACGTCAATAATGTGTACTCGGCGGAATAGCTCAGTAGGCTAAAGCGTTTTTACTTCAGGACTCTGGCAGGACTCCAGGGGTCACTGGTTCGAAACCTGCTCCGGGCAATGTTCTTTTCCTTTTTTTAATTTTTTTCTTGATTTTTTACTGGAGCTTTTATGATCCAATGTTTACATTTATCAATTTAAAGCATTTAATGAATAAGTTAAAAAAATGCCAAAATCTGTGAAAAGGCCCCTTTAAATGCAGTTTAACACCAAGAAAGGAATAAAGCACCCATTCCTTTATTAAAGACCTGGGTGCAAAGTAGCCCATAAAAGATAAATCAAAGCATTTTTAAGCGTTGTAAGTTTTTAATTTATATAAATGATGAATATTTTACTCTAAATGGTTTCCTTCACAAGAAATGCATGTATTGTCTATTTTAAGTCTCAGATGATATCATCAACATGTTCAACAGAATCTTGTTCTTGCCACAATACCACACAGGTATTATTACCATGCAGTTATTGCAAACAGAAACAACAGATTATTCACCATTATAGAGCCATCATGACTGTATTTACTTCTTTTGAGAAAATAGAGATTTGTAAATAATGGTTCACTATTAGTAGAAAACAGTCCTGGATTACCCATAAAGCAGAGTTATGGCAACTGCCTAATGGCCTGTGGCCCGTGACTTTATGGGGCCCCATGAGACTAAAAATAGACAAAAGAATTTCTTTTACTTACTTGCTAAGCCTAATATAATGACTTAACAAAGCCAATTATATTATATCAATGTTTTGTGCCGATGAGAGACTCGCAATTGTTTTACTACTTGGCAATAATTAATTATTTGCAAAACCATAGTGTTTTTGCTTAAAAGCTTTATATAATAATTATAATGTCATATGGGCAGGGTACGCTAATTTCAACAAGTAAAATCGACAGGGCGCTGGTGTTCTAGTAGGCTGACTAGGGGCCTGCAGGGGCGTGGGCCCCAACAGCTTTACGGCTTAGGGGACTCCAGTCATAATGCTAATCCAGCACTATAAGTAGCATATATGGAAATGATTTATATTGATGAAAGTCATGAGAAAAGGTGTTAAGCCCAATTAATTAACCTGAGGCAATAAAGAAGACATTTCATCAATAATCAAAACTGATGACAAATAACTAAGCAACTCTATCCAACAGCATTTTTATGAGAAACAAATAAGAATTCAGTTACTGGACTAGCACCAAACTTCGATATGCATTCATTTACTGGACCAGCACTAAATGTCTGATTGAAAAAGAGATTGTCTTCATTTGTTCAGCCTCAATTCTTAATATCCAAATGCGGATTACTTTGTACCCATTCGGGTTCAGAAAAAAAAAATAGTTAAAATATGTTTTTTATGGGGTTCTATTCAAACTCAAAGGGATTTCTATTCAAAAAAGGGGTTTGGGAACTTAAATTAAAAGAGTAAATCTGTAACAAAATGAAGATTTCAAACTGGTTTACCCCATTTTCATGGCAATCATGGGCTGCTAAAATGTGGATCTGCATCAACTAGGACATTAATGACCGGTTTGATGAAAATTCCTCTGCACTGGAACACCCCATCATTACATTTTCCCCTTCGGCTGCAAACGTTTTTCTTAATTTTGGAGAAAGCGTATGCCTCGTTTGAATGTAATCATAGGGTTTAACATTTACAATTTTGCGCCTCAGCGAGGTCTCTTGTTGCTGACATGTACATTGTTCCTGGTCAATGGGATAAATACCATATGACCTATTTATTGGAAATAATGATGCATGAACACAATTTTATTTTTTAAAGCCTTTGTTTAATTTGGCTTCTATCAAAGTAAAAAACTCCATTCAAATGCCCAGTGAACTTATAAAATAATTGCTACGTATGCCAAGTAAGGCCTTGGGCAATGAATGTGCCACATTTTACATTGGCAGGGGGGGGGTAGTATTCTTGATTGGATTACTATTTATTAGTGATTCTTGGTCAAATTTTGGGCCATTTCCAATCTCAAAAGGTATAAATTGTTCCAAAATGACTTAAATTTCCATAAGATTGCCACCCCCCCCCTCCCCCCCCAAAAAAAAAGTATTGTTAATTTGTTTTAATATATATAATTCAAAACACTGCTGACTGCACAGGCGAATCTGGGACGACACTTAACGCACATGCATTAGACCCCCTTTTCACAGAGCACAGCTCATATATTAGAGTCTTCCAGGTCCAAAAAAAAATCACTCAGATGCACCCCCTCCATAAAAAAGGTATGAAAAAAACACACACAACAAACACACACATACATCCAGGTTTACCTCTGTGTATTTTTAAATGTTAATTATAAACTGTATATATAATTGCAAAGCTTAATACAACTACCTGTGAAACAATCTTATTAAATTAAATGCAGTTTTTGAACACTGATACAAACAATAAAATAGGTAAGAACTGATGCAAATTTGTTTTATCCACCTATTTCTTCTGTAAGTGTATTATCAAATGCAAAACGCATTGCAGTACTTACCATCGAACAAATTTCAGATGAACAGATTTTACTCCAATGAATGTGCATTTAACTGCAAAATGATGTCCGATCTACATGTTGTAACATAAGTCACAGTATTATCCAAACAAAACCACAAACAATGTCCATCAATTTACCTCACCATGAAGAGCCTCACATTAGCTATCTATTAAATAAGTTAAATATCTTAAATGTCACTGAATTGATTTGTCCTTACCAAGGCTCACTTATAATATTCAGTGTTTGGTACACAGGGTCTGAATTGTCACTGAAGTTATAGCCCCCTTTAAGGCTCTTGAGGGAACAATTAAGGAAGTCATAAAATTGCAATTAAAGCCATAAACCTGTCACTCTTGACCATCCAACTTTCACTGTATTCTTTGAATTGAAAAAATAATTGTTGTTTTGATTAAATTTTATTATATTTTATTAAATACACTGCAGGCTAAGCAATAAAATTTCAAATTCAAAGAAACAAATACAATTAATATATATTTTCTTCAATTTTAATTAAGGAAAATATAATTTATAAGAAATAATAACCTTTAAAAGTTAAGAAAAGTAATCATATTGTACTATTTAAATATTAACGATTTAGAAGTTTATTTATTAGGACTGATTTATAGTATTAGATCATCATCATTATTGGACTACAATCACCACCTTTGCATTTATAATAAAAAATAACCATCACTTTTGTGACAACCATCAATATAATACTTAATTATACAATTAACTAAACTTGAACAATTCCCGAGGAAACAAATACTTTTTAAGAAACAAATCATGAATAAATCTCACAATTTTATTGTGTTTCGCAAATTGAGCAGCACATTTTGATTGAAACTATTTAACCAGTATTTTCCTTTTTGCTCATTTTAATGAAAAAAATTGTTTTGTTAGTGTTTAGTTTCCCTTAGCAAGTGCTAAACCCATTATTGTGTGGATTAAATTCAATTACAAAATGCAATTGCCTGTGTGTGGTTCAAATTTCAGTCTTCAAACAATTATTTGGGTTTACAGCTCTATTAATGCAGTCATAAACTCCCCATTGACAGGTGGATGTTTCTTAATGGTCAGTTAAAACATTTCTAACATGGGTGTTTTTATCTGAGGCCTTTATCTTTTGCCTTTGTGTTGTTGACTATAAAAGTGTTGTGACATGAGATCCTTTGATTTGATAAGGACTACCAACCACATATCTAGTAAATCATTTGACACATAACATTTTTACTAACGTTTTTCATACAAATGCTTTTGTTCCCAATATTTAAAAAGCTGTAAATCAACGATCTAAAGCATGTTCATGTCTTAGGTTGAAATGATAACTACCAACCTCAAAGTTTGCATAAATGTTTATGCTACCATATATTTCCACTAAATTGTATGCATTCTAAACACCCAATCTTTCCAGACATTGTTATAAAAATCTGTCAATGTTAAAGATATTACTCAAGCATGTATAAGTCTTTGGTTGGATTAATAATTACCAACATACAAGTTTGCATTAATGTTTATGCTACCATAAAAGCATTTCTAACATGGGCTTTTTATCGAGTCCTATATCTTGTTTACCCTTAGACCACCTGGAATCAATGGAATATTTGTGTCTGCTGTTTATTCTTTAGCTCACCTGAGCTGATCTGCTCTCAACTTATCACTCAGGTATTACAATGTGAGTTCAGGTTAGCGACTCAGGACCATTATGGTCATCTTGAAAAATGCTATCGGAGAGTAAGTTATAGATTCCTAGGGTCTTAAGTCTGTCTTTGCATTTTATGATACAGAGTCTAGTTTCCATGAGTTAAAAGGCTGTGTTTGCAATTTATGATACAGAGTCTAGTTTCCATGAGTAAAAAGGCTGTCTTTGCAATTTATGATACAGAGTCTAGTTTCCACGAGTAAAAAGGCTGTCTTTGCAATTTATGATACAGAGTCTAGTTTCCACGAGTAAAAAGGCTGTCTTTGCAATTCATGATACAGAGTCTAGTTTCCACGAGTAAAAAGGCTGTCTTTGCAATTTATGATACAGAGTCTAGTTTCCACGAGTAAAAAGGCTGTCTTTGCAATTTATGAAACAGAGTCTAGTTTCCACGAGTAAAAAGGCTGTCTTTGCAATTTATGATACAGAGTCTAGTTTCCACGAGTAAAAAAGGCTGTCTTTGCAATTTATGATACAGAGTCTAGTTTCAACGAGTAAAAAGGCTGTCTTTGCAATTTATGATACAGAGTCTAGTTTCCACGAGTAAAAAGGCTGTCTTTGCAATTTATGATACAGTCTAGTTCCAAGAGTAAAAAGGCTGTCTTGTCAATTTATGAAACAGAGTTTAGTTTCCAAGGGTGTTAAGTTTTCCTTTGCAATTTATGATGAAGGTCTTGTTTCTGAGGGTGTGAAGTCTGCCTTTTCAATTTCTGATAGCAGTGTCTATTTTCTGTGTTTTTTAAGTCTGCGTATGCTCAGGGACCTATACAAACAAAGGGATGAGAAACTCACTGAACCGAAGAACAAGCTAACGCGTTGTTACGCAAAAGGGAAACGAGACTTGCGACCCAACGAGACTTCGCGCGACAAGGCAAATTTTCACAGCCGCCATTTTGACAAAGCAAGACCGTGACAAAGCAATCGAGACAGAATAAGATAACAAATTAACCAAGTGTTGCCAACACAGAAGTATTCATTGCAAAGGTTTGTTGAGTTTGATACATCTTATTGTTTCATTTGTTTTCAACTATGCTTTGTATTTACTTATAAAACAACGGTGGGTATTTTCACCAAATCATGCGTATCATTGTTTACACTTCCATAATCCGAGAAACGTATGTCGTGGCTTTTTTCAAAAGGCTTGGTCAAATAAAGCTCTATACTATTTATGTTGGTATTCTTACAAACATTACATTTCAACGCATTGTGTGATGCTAATTTTATTTGTATTATAAGCAAATTCATGATTTTGAATGAGCACAAAGGCAATACAATTTTAGTCATTTTTTTTTATTTTACCACTTTCAGTTTCATCAACATATGCCGTGGCTCTTTTTGAAAGGCTCAGTCAATACTAGCCCTATATATATCATGTTGGTATCTTTACAAACGTTACATTTCAATGCATTCTGTGGTGCAAATTTAATTTGCATTATTTGCAAAGGTATAATTTTGTATCAGCTCAAAGATTATACAATTTTAGTCATTTTTTTTATTTTTTTACCACTATCAGTTTCATCAACATATGTCGTGGCTCTTTTTGAAAGGCTCAGTCAATACTAGCCCTATATATATCATGTTGGTATCTTTACAAACGTTGCATTTCAATGCATTGTGTGGTGCAAATTTAATTTGCATTATTTGCAAAGGCATAATTTTTTATTAGCTCAAAGATTATACAATTTTAGTCATTTTTTTATTTTGTAATCACTATCAGTTTGATCAACATATGTCGTGGCTATTTTCTAAAGGCTCAGTCAATACTAGCCTTATAGTTATCATGTTTGTATTTTTACAAACGTTACAATTCAATGCATTGTGTGGTGCAAATTTAATTTGCATTATTTGCAAAATCATAATTTTGTATTAGCTCAAAGATTATACAAATTTAGTCATTTTTTTATTTTGTTATCACTATCCATTTAATCAAATATGTCGCAGCATTTTAAGAAAGGCTAAGTCAATACTAGCCCTATAATAATCATGATGGTATCTTTACAAACGTTGCATTTCAATCTATTGTGTAGTGCAAATTTCATTTGCATTATTTGAAAAATCATAATTTTGTATAAGCTCAAAAACAATACAATTTTAGTCATTTTTTAAATTTTATAACCACTATTAATTTGATCAACATATGTCGCAGCATTTTTGGAAAGGCTCAGTCAATACTAGCCCTTTATTAATCTTGTTGGTTTATATTCATATTGTTTTATATTTTCAGTGTGCTGAAAAGAAGCAAAAGAGGGTCTCTTGCTCTTTAGACGGAAAGTTTGACCCCGCAAAGGAAAATGTCATGACGCCAGCGAAACTTGGGCGTACAAACCCAGGTCATTTCCACATTAAGGACTTTAAATAGTGCTGACATACATGTGTGTTCACAGCTATGCCAAGGATACTGATACTGTCTGATTCAACTGGGAAATTGGATTCCTTTCTTTGCCTGAGACGTACCTTGACCATCCCAGCACTAAGATGATGTTACTATATTCATGTCTACTATATAAAGCAGTGGCGACAACAAACTTCACAAACCTTCAGACTTGCCGAAGACAAAAGAAAATTCAGTATGAATTAGTTTTAAATATTCAATTGATTAAATTAAACTGTTGCATTTTTTCATAAATGAACACATTCCAGCAGTGAATATCTCTGCTTAACTCAAAAGTGACTGTTAGATCTTTGATCATGTTAATCAAAAATGCGTTCCCAAAACTCATTATAAATATAAAATTTTTAAACTTGTTTAAACAAGATAATTTGGTATTTAATTTTAGTAAGCTTTTTGTATTGCTGTAGGCTTCGAATAAATCTTCTGCATTACCATGTCAGGAGGAATCTCAATCTTTTGTTGTTGAAATAATAAATAGAAATTTTTTAGTATTATTATCAAATTTTTGTTGTTCTATTTCACATTTCAAATGGTTACTTGTGCAAAATCTTTTACAAACATGTGATTTTTTTACATGCTATTGAGTTTTTAAAATATTTTCTTTAACTGAATGCTCATTACACTTAGTAACATGAATGTATTGTTACACATACTCTTAAACTTAAATAATACCAAGATTACCTATCATGCATGAACTAATGTGTATGTTTCAGTGATAAACTGATTTATACTGAGAAATAAAACATAAACGACTTTTATGAATTGCCTTGCCTTCAAATTCTGTTGATTTTTGTTCAATACTTGAACACGAAATCACGAAAGATTTTCAGTACTACTATGGATATCATGTTCAAAAGGAGTCCAACAGAATAATATAATGGCATGCGAACCTTCATTGTCTCGGATGATAAAGAACAATTATACATTTTAAATTGTAAGCAATTGGCAGGCGTTAATATTGTTGATATTTTTAACACAGCAGAGTAACATTTTTAATTAATTTAAAGACCGGTCTTTGCTTCATGCACAGCACATATGTGCGATATACAATGGCAATTGAAACCCTGTGAAACAAATGGTATTGTTACTCGTCAACGCATCCGGTAATTGGGTTCCGTGTAGCATACTGCGTGTTAATATTACTAATTATTTATTTACAAGACAAACAAGGCAAAATTGAACGAATGTATATTTGTTTATTAAACAACGAAAGTCGAATATTGCGAAACAACTATCACCATCAATGTGCGAAATCGCTCGCAATCCAATGAATCTGCTTTCCTTCAGCTACATGAAGGTCAGTCTGGCTGCACAGGTTCTGAGCTACTCTGTTGGTGAATATTCAAATGGCATGCGAAACTTTGCTGCGTCGGAGGTTAAAAGAACAGTTATACATTTTGAGTTGTTTGCACTTAACATGTCTCGATTATGTTGCTATTTAAAACAAAACATGGTAACATTTTAATTCTATTAAAAGACCGGTCTTTTGTACATGCACATACGTGCGATAAACAACGGCAATTTAACCCTGGCGAAACAACCGGCAATTAATATTCATCAAAGGGTCCGATAATTGGGTCCCCGTTTGACATACTGCGTAATAATTAGACTAAATAATGATTGATTTTGAGATCAACAACGCAACAATTGAACGAATAGGTACTTGTTTATTTAACATAATATAATTTGAATCCGAAAAAACGTAACCCGCTCAATAAGCGAAATCCCTCGCAATTGATATCGTGAAGCCGCATTATCGCTACACAGGGACCAATCAATCGAGATTATCAAATCTCGCGCACCGGTTTATTATCGCTACACAGGGACCAATCGATCGAGATTATCAAATCTCGGTCTATTTTGCGTGCTGTAACGGGATATCGCGAGGTTGCTAATCCCTTTGTTGGTATAGGTCCCTGGTATGCTAAATGTATGCTATAAGGAATAAGTTCCCAATGGTCTTCAGTATGCGTTTGCAATTTTAAAATGCTGTAGCTATATTCATTTGCTGAAAAGTATAGACTATGGACAGTTATAATGGCAAATGAAAGTTAAAATTCATTCTATTCCAAATTACACCAGTAAACACAAATGAAGTAACATCAAAAACACTTTTAAAACATCAATAACACAAAATAAACACCAGCTTAGCTTGACCTAGTAATTTGAACGGCTATCACTCCAAAAGACTGGCTGTAGATAGTTGTCTAATATTTTTTGCAGCCGCAGGATTTTCCACAGAAGGTATCATTGTGTTTGGAGAGCATGGTAAACAAACCCCTGATAGACAGCCAAATTGTCTTACCTTCAAGGACATGTTCTATGACAGAGATGTGCACTGTCTTCTGTCTTCTGACTCGGGGGTGATCATCATACAAGGGCGTATCCAGAGACACATACAAATAAGTGCAATTCAAATGGCGACTTATGGCACTCAAAATATAAGTTGTCATAAAAGCAAAAATAATGTGTGCCAATCACTGAACAAATTGTGTTATCTGTTATCAGCATTCCGCGTAGTTTTTATTTTAGCTTTGAATAAAATACGAGGTCGGCAGGTGAAATAAGAATAGAATTCACACTCCTGTCAAACAAAGATCTTAAAATATGCCTACTGGGTAAATGTTTTCTGCTATGAATGAGAACAATTGTGTTGTTTTTAAAACAAAAGAAGACCCTTTTGCCAACTGTATTTGATTTTGTTGTTCGCTGGTCTAAGTTTTTAATTCATTTTTTTATTGTGTTTCTCATGCCCAAATCTCTTTTCGGGAAACTGCCTCCCCCCCTCACTAATAACTATATATACATAATCATAAAACAAACAATATACATTTCAGCCAAAGAATGGATCAGCTCTTGATTTTATGAGCTTTCATTTGTTTAAATTTATTTGTTTCAAAATTTATTAAACATTTACATTTTGGAACCAATTTTGAATTCAACATCAGCAAATTGTCCTTGAATAATCTTTCAAACTGAGCACAAAAAAATTACAACAAAACTACACAAAACATAAAAGCCTTGTTTTCTGACCACTCAAACAAATCTAGCTGATAATTTAATCAGAGGTTTGCAGATTAACTGACGACACTTGTTCAATATCACTTATGATAAATAGCTGTTCGTCTCTGTTTACATTTCATGCTTTTTTCACAAAATGGCAGACTTAAGGCATTAGATATTGAACGACAAATGACAGCCAGAAATTCCAGTGCTGTATGCCGTAGACAGGATTACGCCATCACCTGACTATTTTAATCTTAACAGACAAGAAAGTAACGACAGTTTGGGAACAATATCTTGCTGGGAACATGGACGTGTAAGATTGTGAATAAATGCGCCAATTTATATCACATATTTATGTCAATGTCATTCATGTATTTACTGTAGGGTCAATATGCCAACAATGGTGTTGAGTCATAATATCGCATTTAAAATAGATCTGTTCACATTCTTATAAGCATATATGAAAAAACACTATCAGATAACTTGTACGTAACCGTTGAAATTTAAAAAAAACAAAATAAGGTCACCATGGCATGGGTAATATAGTGTCCAACTAGCGACCAGTAGGTCTCAAGTTCGACTATCCAACCTTTCCGTACAACACCCCCAAAGACATCAAGTTCTAGACCTCCCCAGGCAATAGACTAAAGTTGTAGTGCTCCCCAGGCACTAGACTAAAGTCAAGTACTGTCCTACCCGGGCAACGGACTCAAGTCAAGTACTAGTCCTATCCAGGCAATAGACTCAAGTCAAGTACTGGTCCTACCCAGGCAAAAGACTCAAGTCAAGTACTTGTCCTATCCAGGCAATAGACTCAAGTCAAGTACTAGTCCTATCCAGGCAATAGACTCAAGTCAAGTACTTGTCCTATCCAGGCAATAGACTCAAGTCAAGTACTAGTCCTACCCAGGCAATAGACTCAAGTCAAGTACTTGTCCTATCCAGGCAATAGACTCAAGTCAAGTACTTGTCCTATCCAGGCAATAGACTCAAGTCAAGTACTTGTCCTATCCAGGCAATAGACTCAAGTCAAGTACTAGTCCTACCCAGGCAATAGACTCAAGTCAAGTACTAGTCCTACCCAGGCAATAGACTCAAGTCAAGTACTGGTCCTACCCAGGCAATAGACTCAAGTCAAGTACTAGTCCTACCCAGGCAATAGACTCAAGTCAAGTACTTGTCCTACCCAGGCAATAGACTCAAGTCAAGTACTTGTCCTACCCAGGCAATAGACTCAAGTCAAGTACTAGTCCTACCCAGGCAATAGACTCAAGTCAAGTACTTGTCCTATCCAGGCAATAGACTCAAGTCAAGTACTTGTCCTATCCAGGCAATAGACTCAAGTCAAGTACTAGTCCTACCCAGGCAATAGACTCAAGTCAAGTACTTGTCCTACCCAGGCAATAGACTCAAGTCAAGTACTTGTCCTATCCAGGCAATAGACTCAAGTCAAGTACTTGTCCTATCCAGGCAATAGACTCAAGTCAAGTACTAGTCCTACCCAGGCAATAGACTCAAGTCAAGTACTAGTCCTATCCAGGCAATAGACTCAAGTCAAGTACTTGTCCTATCCAGGCAATAGACTCAAGTCAAGTACTAGTCCTACCCAGGCAATAGACTCAAGTCAAGTACTAGTCCTATCCAGGCAATAGACTCAAGTCAAGTACTTGTCCTATCCAGGCAATAGACTCAAGTCAAGTACTAGTCCTACCCAGGCAATAGACTAAAGTTGTGGTCTTACCCAGGCAATGGACTCAAGTCAAGTACTTGTCCTACCCAGGCAATAGACTCAAGTCAAGTACTAGTCCTACCCAGGCAATGGACTCAAGTCAAGTACTAGTCCTATCCAGGCAATAGACTCAAGTCAAGTACTTGTCCTATCCAGGCAATAGACTCAAGTCAAGTACTAGTCCTACCCAGGCAATAGACTAAAGTTGTGGTCTTACCCAGGCAATGGACTCAAGTCAAGTACTTGTCCTACCCAGGCAATAGACTCAAGTCAAGTACTTGTCCTATCCAGGCAATAGACTCAAGTCAAGTACTAGTCCTACCCAGGCAATAGACTCAAGTCAAGTACTAGTCCTATCCAGGCAATAGACTCAAGTCAAGTACTTGTCCTATCCAGGCAATAGACTCAAGTCAAGTACTAGTCCTACCCAGGCAATAGACTCAAGTCAAGTACTAGTCCTATCCAGGCAATAGACTCAAGTCAAGTACTTGTCCTATCCAGGCAATAGACTCAAGTCAAGTACTAGTCCTACCCAGGCAATAGACTAAAGTTGTGGTCTTACCCAGGCAATGGACTCAAGTCAAGTACTTGTCCTACCCAGGCAATAGACTCAAGTCAAGTACTAGTCCTACCCAGGCAATAGACTCAAGTCAAGTACTTGTCCTACCCAGGCAATAGACTCAAGTCAAGTACTAGTCCTACCCAGGCAATAGACTCAAGTCAAGTACTAGTCCTACCCAGGCAATAGACTCAAGTCAAGTACTTGTCCTATCCAGGCAATAGACTCAAGTCAAGTACTAGTCCTACCCAGGCAATAGACTCAAGTCAAGTACTAGTCCTACCCAGGCAATAGACTCAAGTCAAGTACTAGTCCTACCCAGGCAATAGACTAAAGTTGTGGTCTTACCCAGGCAATGGACTCAAGTCAAGTACTTGTCCTACCCAGGCAATAGACTCAAGTCAAGTACTAGTCCTACCCAGGCAATGGACTCAAGTCAAGTACTAGTCCTATCCAGGCAATAGACTCAAGTCAAGTACTAGTCCTATCCAGGCAATAGACTCAAGTCAAGTACTAGTCCTACCCAGGCAATAGACTCAAGTCAAGTACTTGTCCTATCCAGGCAATAGACTCAAGTCAAGTACTTGTCCTATCCAGGCAATAGACTCAAGTCAAGTACTAGTCCTACCCAGGCAATAGACTAAAGTTGTGGTCTTACCCAGGCAATGGACTCAAGTCAAGTACTTGTCCTACCCAGGCAATAGACTCAAGTCAAGTACTAGTCCTACCCAGGCAATAGACTCAAGTCAAGTACTAGTCCTATCCAGGCAATAGACTCAAGTCAAGTACTAGTCCTATCCAGGCAATAGACTCAAGTCAAGTACTTGTCCTACCCAGGCAATAGACTCAAGTCAAGTACTAGTCCTATCCAGGCAATAGACTCAAGTCAAGTACTTGTCCTATCCAGGCAATAGACTCAAGTCAAGTACTAGTCCTACCCAGGCAATAGACTCAAGTCAAGTACTAGTCCTACCCAGGCAATAGACTAAAGTTGTGGTCTTACCCAGGCAATGGACTCAAGTCAAGTACTTGTCCTACCCAGGCAATAGACTCAAGTCAAGTACTAGTCCTACCCAGGCAATAGACTCAAGTCAAGTACTAGTCCTACCCAGGCAATAGACTAAAGTTGTGGTCTTACCCAGGCAATGGACTCAAGTCAAGTACTTGTCCTACCCAGGCAATAGACTCAAGTCAAGTACTAGTCCTACCCAGGCAATAGACTCAAGTCAAGTACTTGTCCTATCCAGGCAATAGACTCAAGTCAAGTACTAGTCCTATCCAGGCAATAGACTCAAGTCAAGTACTAGTCCTACCCAGGCAATAGACTCAAGTCAAGTACTTGTCCTATCCAGGCAATAGACTCAAGTCAAGTACTTGTCCTATCCAGGCAATAGACTCAAGTCAAGTACTTGTCCTATCCAGGCAATAGACTCAAGTCAAGTACTAGTCCTACCCAGGCAATAGACTCAAGTCAAGTACTAGTCCTACCCAGGCAATAGACTCAAGTCAAGTACTTGTCCTATCCAGGCAATAGACTCAAGTCAAGTACTAGTCCTACCCAGGCAATAGACTCAAGTCAAGTACTTGTCCTACCCAGGCAATGGACTCAAGTCAAGTACTAGTCCTACCCAGGCAATAGACTCAAGTCAAGTACTAGTCCTACCCAGGCAATAGACTCAAGTCAAGTACTAGTCCTACCCAGGCAATAGACTCAAGTCAAGTACTTGTCCTATCCAGGCAATAGACTCAAGTCAAGTACTAGTCCTACCCAGGCAATAGACTCAAGTCAAGTACTTGTCCTACCCAGGCAATGGACTCAAGTCAAGTACTAGTCCTACCCAGGCAATAGACTCAAGTCAAGTACTAGTCCTACCCAGGCAATAGACTCAAGTCAAGTACTAGTCCTACCCAGGCAATAGACTCAAGTCAAGTACTTGTCCTATCCAGGCAATAGACTCAAGTCAAGTACTAGTCCTACCCAGGCAATAGACTCAAGTCAAGTACTAGTCCTACCCAGGCAATAGACTCAAGTCAAGTACTAGTCCTATCCAGGCAATAGACTCAAGTCAAGTACTAGTCCTACCCAGGCAATAGACTCAAGTCAAGTACTAGTCCTACCCAGGCAATAGACTCAAGTCAAGTACTTGTCCTATCCAGGCAATAGACTCAAGTCAAGTACTAGTCCTACCCAGGCAATAGACTCAAGTCAAGTACTAGTCCTACCCAGGCAATAGACTCAAGTCAAGTACTTGTCCTACCCAGGCAATAGACTCAAGTCAAGTACTAGTCCTACCCAGGCAATAGACTCAAGTCAAGTACTTGTCCTATCCAGGCAATAGACTCAAGTCAAGTACTAGTCCTACCCAGGCAATAGACTCAAGTCAAGTACTAGTCCTACCCAGGCAATAGACTCAAGTCAAGTACTTGTCCTATCCAGGCAATAGACTCAAGTCAAGTACTGTCCTATCCAGGCAATAGACTCAAGTCAAGTACTAGTCCTACCCAGGCAATAGACTCAAGTCAAGTACTAGTCCTACCCAGGCAATAGACTCAAGTCAAGTACTAGTCCTACCCAGGCAATAGACTAAAGTTGTGGTCTTACCCAGGCAATGGACTCAAGTCAAGTACTAGTCCTACCCAGGCAATAGACTAAAGTTGTGGTCTTACCCAGGCAATAGACTCAAGTCAAGTACTAGTCCTACCCAGGCAATGGACTCAAGTCAAGTACTAGTCCTACCCAGGCAATAGACTCAAGTCAAGTACTAGTCCTACCCAGGCAATAGACTCAAGTCAAGTACTTGTCCTATCCAGGCAATAGACTCAAGTCAAGTACTGTCCTATCCAGGCAATAGACTCAAGTCAAGTACTAGTCCTACCCAGGCAATAGACTCAAGTCAAGTACTAGTCCTACCCAGGCAATAGACTCAAGTCAAGTACTAGTCCTACCCAGGCAATAGACTAAAGTTGTGGTCTTACCCAGGCAATGGACTCAAGTCAAGTACTAGTCCTACCCAGGCAATAGACTAAAGTTGTGGTCTTACCCAGGCAATGGACTCAAGTCAAGTACTTGTCCTACCCAGGCAATAGACTCAAGTCAAGTACTAGTCCTACCCAGGCAATAGACTCAAGTCAAGTACTAGTCCTACCCAGGCAATAGACTCAAGTTGTGGTCTTACCCAGGCAATGGAATCAAGTCAAGTACTAGTCCTATCCAGGCAATAGACTCAAGTCAAGTACTTGTCCTATCCTGAGGCAATAGACTCAAGTACTGGCCCTACCCAGTCAATAGACTCAAGTCAAGTATTAGTCCTACCCAGGCAATAGACTAAAGTTGTGGTCTTACCCAGGCAATGGAATCAAGTCAAGTACTGGTCCTACCCAGCAATGGACTCAAGTTGTGGTCTTACCCAGTCAATAGACTCAAGTCAAGTACTGGTCCTACCCAGGCAATGGACTGAAGTCAAGTACTGGTTACCCAGGCAAAAGACTCAAGTCAAGTACTGGTCCTACCCAGGCAATGGACTCAAGCCAACTACTGGTCCTACCCAGGCAATGAACTCAAGCCATTACTGGTCCTACCCAGGCAATAGACTCAAGACAAGTACTGATCCTACCCAGGCAATGGTTTAGTTTAAACCTATTTATTTTAGTTTAAACCTATTTATTTTAGCTTGATTGCATCGAAAGCCTATAAAAAGGCTTATATAAACACTTTAGAGTCCGTTTCCTGGGCCTAGAACCAGTACTTGGTGACTTGGGGAAGATCTAAACGGTGGGATCGGACCCGTGACCTCCCGGTCGCTAGGCGGACACCATATCCGTTACACCACAGCGACCCACGCAATAGTGTCTCAATAAGCTAAAGCTTTAGATGCAATTGCCATACAATAATAATCTTTAACTTTAAACATCTTTAAGATTTCATCAACATATTCACCTTATTCTGAGATACATTTATAAGCTTAAAGTGGAGTTTGCATCAAATTTGTACAGTTATTAAAGTTCAAACTTTATTATCCTTACATGTAATGCATTATACATGCATACATAATGTAAATCTACAATTATTATTAAGACTAAAGCATTATGAACCAAGACAGAATTGTAAAATATTATCTAAATAGTCGTTTATGGGCTTTTAATATGGTTGTTTTAAAAAAATAAATATTTTGTTGTAGTACATTAATAACAAGTTGGTAATGTTTGCTAAAAAACTTTGACATAAATTTCTCCATGCAGCCCGCTTGCCACAAAAATTTAAGAGCATTAAATTTAAGAATTTAGAATATAAAAGGAAAGAAAACAAGCACAAGAGAGGTAGGTTGTATGCCATCTATCAATCAACCACAAATTACCGGCCCAATACGGGATATCTAATACTTTAATGTTAATCTTGGGTGGTTTAAATTATGTTTACTAATTGATGTCATTCCAGCCTCGCGGTAAACAAATGGCCGGTATTTGTTGGGATTTACCTCTTATGGCCAGTTAATTTCAGAATGCAATTTAACCCATTTATGCCTAGCGTCTACAAAAAAGGCCTTGGCAAACAGCGTAGACCCAGATGAGACGCCGCATGATGCGGCGTCTCATCAGGGTCTGCAAACAGCGTAGACCCATCAGGGTCTGCGCTGTTTGCTTTAAGGAATTTCTGTAAGAAATATTCTAAATAGAGAAATAAATATACTAGACATCCCTAATTTTGGAAATAAATTGATCCAATCTAGAAGGATGGGAGAGTCTACTAGGCATAAATGGGTTATTTCCTTATTTTTTGAAAGCCCATTTGCATGCTGTTTCGCAGCACCACAATTACTGGAGGCCAAAAAGTTACTTCATTGTTCCTGGTGACCCAACCAAGCCTACTTTGGTGATGACTTCCCTATGTTTTGCTGAGTAAAGCTTTATGACATGATCAATAATTGCCAATCATAAATCAAGACACGTACTGAATGTTCTCTTGATGAAGGACTTCTTTTCATGAAAGTGGTGGTCATTCAATGCATTTTATTAATAAATCTAGATCTAATCTAGTTTAAATTTTACTTAAGTATTTGTGGTCCCTTAAAAAAGTTAAATTTATTTAAAGACCTTTCTTTCTATATTCAAGTGTTTAGGGTTTCTTTTCCAACCCCTAGATACTGACAAGCAGCAAACAGCATTAAACCTTAACAGACTGCGAGTTACTCGCAGGCTGTTCTGGTTTTATGCTGTTTTCACATAGCCATCTTCACTTTTCTTCTAAGTGGAAAAGGGTTAACTCATTTATGCCTAGCGTCTAGAAAAAAAGCCTTGGCAAACAGCGTAGACCCAGATGAGACGCTGCATGATGCGGCGTCTCATCAGGGTCTGCGCTGTTTGCTTAAAGGAATTTCTGTAAGAAATATTATAAATATAGAAATAAATATACAAGACATCCCTAATTTTGGAAATAAATTGATCCAATTTAGAAGGATGGGAAAGTCAATTAGGCATAAATGGGTTAAGATATCTTCCAACTCTTCAATTTTCGGCCATGCTTCCTTTGAGAAGCACATGTTTAACTTTTACAGCCTTAATCTGATTACAGTCCTGCCACCGGCACTTTAAGTGATATTTTATGAAATTTGAAACCTGTACTTGAGCCACTTTTGGGTAAACTTTATTCAACTGGTGTCGATAATGGATAGCAATTGATCTTAAGTGGAGGTAAAAAATGATATTTTTTTAGAGATGGTACGCAGTGGTACTATGATAACAGTTGATATCCCTCAAATGGCACACAAGTGTTAGTCATACAGTGTCTTCAAGTATATTGTTCATTATGAAAAATCCATTTAAAACATATGGGTTATCAACTTGTAAAATCAACCATCAATAATTATCATGGTTCTTCAAACTAAGATTAACCCATTTATGCCTAGCGTCTAGAAAAAAGGCCTTGGCAAACAGTGTTGACCCAGATGAGACGCCGCATGATGTGGCGTCTCATCAGGGTCTGTGCTGTTTGCTTAAAGAAATTTCTGTAAGAAATATTCTAAATATAGAAATAAATATACTAGACACCCCTAATTTTGGAAATAATTGATCCCATTTAGAAGGATGGGAGAGTCCACTAGGCATAAATGGGTTAAATGCTATCTCATCTGGGTCTACGCTGTTTGCCAAGGCCTTTTTTCTAGACGCTATGCATAAATGGGTTAATGCTATTACCAACTATTCAAGTTGATACAAATTAACTCAAGCAAACTTGTGAAAAGTTATATTCATAACTAAATGTTAAATGCATTACCAAACACTTAATCAGCCACTGCACGGAGAGCACGATGCACGAGATCACTTGCCAATTTGACCGCGAAATGTCACGAGTTCTACATATTTCGGAAGACGTCCAAAAAGCATTCCGGTCATGTTTTAATTGGTCTACCAACCAATTTCAGGTTTTCTTTTAGAGGAACAAAAATATATAAAGATTTCTAATATATATACATTACGTTAACACGTTTTCATGCGTGTAACGAATCACGATTGACGTAAAGTCGTTTTTTGTGGTCGGTTAATATATGTGCTACACTTTATGTTTTCGGAAACCGACTTGACTATGAGCCGATTTAGTGGTAAATATATTTAGTGTAGTGTAACCTCAAATTTAATGGCGACAATCATGACTACAGAGATTATCGAGAAAGGAAAGATAACCGTTCAAAAGAGGAAGTGATGCTCCAATTAGCGAAATTGACAAAACAAATTAACAATTTAATAAGGTATTGTGTTTTATTTTACCCCATTTAATTGTTTAAGATAAATCTGATTTCGTCAGATTAGAAAGCTATAACGTGTAAACAAACGATGAGATCTGTGATGAAGTTTAGTGTGTTATTGTTAACAAATATTGAAGATACTGAAGCGAAAGCTGTCAATGTTAATATTGTTATTTGCATATTAATGAAGTTTATGAAAGAACAAATATATACATAATTTTATGGGTAACTCTCTCTTTGGTTGAGCACGTTAATGTACACTAGTAATAATAAATTGCCCGCTATGATGCTCTTGGTCAGTTGGTGTCAGTAATGCTTGATTGGTCAGTGTCAGCTCGTGTACTACTTAAATGTACCCCTTGTACTCTTTAAATATAGGAGGTTTTTTTGTGACGTCAAAAGAGGAGTTTTCCATTACTAAAAATAGATTGCCGTCAACTTCTTAATCGCGGCCAATTACATTGTATCAGAGTAAAGGTCGTCGGAAGACTTGATACTTTCAATTTCACAAAACAAAACTATAAATACCTGTATTCTTTTTTAAAATAAGAATTTAATAAATGATATTTCAAAAATAATAAAACATATAATAATTTGAATATTATTATAAGTGGTGTGGATGCGATAGTGTTATTTTTCATTCGGGATTGAAATTTAGTGTAAGGGGTGCATTGAATCAGTTATTGACCTTATCGCAACATCCGGGCACTTGCGTCAGTTAGAGTTACATGCCCCTTGACGACGGTGAAAACAAAAGCGCTGTCGCCATTTTATTTGCATTGAAATATATAACACTGCTCGCAATTTTCTTAAGTTAAGGCACATCTTCGCAACCATTTTTTAGAATAAAAATACCCATAAATAAAAAATTCTTTCATAATAAATTTAATTTAATGAACGAACACAAATAAGGATGAAAACAAACAACCAATAAATTTTAAATATATGCAACATATAGTAGCTGATTTGAACCTCTATATTTGTTACCTTATTACCTTGTTACGTATTAAATAAATTCTCATGATAAATGTTATTGTTTTTATTTAATTCACACCAATTTCGACACTTTGTTTCCGCATGTTAGGTATTTGAATGCCCCTTCTTCATCACAAATCAATTATATCGTTACAACTTACATGATCGGATACTGTCCAGACAAAGAAAACACGGTGTCATAAAGCCAGCTGGGGACCTATACTTGGGGCTCTGCATAAACCACATGTGGTCATTAAACACAATTTATGATACCTCTATGTCATCTCTTGTCATACTGAGCAGTCATTTAAACCAAATTTTTAATGCCGAAATAATTGAATATACAGTTGCTTTATAAAACACGTTGACACCTTAAATAAACATTTAATTTAATTAAATGAAATATTTTTTATTTGATAGTTTGCATCAGTCTTAAAATCGTGTAAGCTTTTGTATTCTGGTGTTTAATTGCCCCTTTGTTTTGCATAATCCGATTATCTCGTTTTGATCAAATATTGTCCAAACTTAACTGACAATAAGGTGTCATAAACCACACTGGGTGGTCCAAACAGTGTCATTTAACACGATAGATGCCACCATGTCTCCTCTTTCTGGTAGTATTAAGCAGTCATTTGGATGAATAATTAACGCCGATGTACTTAACAGTTGCTTAAATTAGATATGTGACATATGGTCAAATATAAAGTCATGTTCAATTTAGATTATCAGAAATTTACACCGTAAAGATACTAGCCCGATTAATTTATTAAAGTATTTAATAATTATAAAATTTAGTTAAAAAAACAAGTAACGTATTTAGCGTGTATCAGTTAATTAAAAAGACGTCATTCCGTATTAAGATTTAATGTTACGACAATAAACGATCGACATCATAAAAAAGAAATTACGTTTGACAGCAACGGGGGTAAATAATGTTGAAAAACAAATACTATACAGATATATGTGTGTTAATTTTAATATTTGTCACTCGTACTCATTACAATGAACGCAACTGAGGCTTTCAGTAAGTCATGTACCAGATATCCCTACGTATTTTACAGCTTCACATTAGCATGATAAATTGACATATTAGAAATATAATTATAATGTTCGAATATGAATGAACCCTGAAAAGAACGACAATACTCATTACATCAACATCTACAAGGATACTCCCATTATTACAGAATAAACGAATTTACCCGGTGTCTCAGTGAGAAAGTTAATCATGAATTTTTATACGCCCGTCTATGACGGGACGTATTATGGTATACCCCGCGTCTGTCCGTCCGTCCGTCTGTCCGTCCGTCCGTCTGTTAATGTCGTACGCTACGTCAAATATCCTTTGACAGATTTTCTTCAAATTTTAACACAATCTTAATATTGATAAACCCTGATCCCCTTTCGTTTTTGACGGAATTCTGAATTGTCGTTCCAGAGTTATGGGACTTTGTTCGTCAAAATTTCGTGATTTCATTGAATGTCCTACTGTAGCTCAAATATCCTTCAATGGATTTTTTTCAAATTTCAACACAATCTTAATATTGATAAACCCTGATCCCCTTTCGTTTTTGACGGAATTCTGAATTGTCGTTCCAGAGTTATGGGACTTTGTTCGTCAAAATTTCGTGATTTCATTGAATGTCCTACCGTAGCCGTCCGTCCGTCCGTCTGTTAATGTCGTACGCTACGTCAAATATCCTTTGACAGATTTTCTTCAAATTTTAACACAATCTTAATATTGATAAACCCTGATCCCCTTTCGTTTTTGACGGAATTCTGAATTGTCGTTCCAGAGTTATGGGACTTTGTTCGTCAAAATTTCGTGATTTCATTGAATGTCCTACTGTAGCTCAAATATCCTTCGATGGATTTTTTTTTTTTTTTTTTTAGTATCCCTGAAAAATTGAACAAGGTGAGCTTTTTTCTATTCCGATTGTACACTACCACTTACCCATCTACATTTCTCTTTTATTATTGGTCAAAATATCTATAACAGGTTTACTTCAACTCCATATCCTCTAAAGAAATGCATACATATACTCAAAAAAAGATATGGTATGAATGTCAAGGAGACGGCGCTCCATGCTCATGTACTTATAAAATAAACCATGTATTCAAATACAAATAAACTGAAGTAAAAAAATGATTCAAAGGGTTATTTATTACCTTACTACTTCATTGGCGAACGACGGGCGTATCATGCGCTCATGGCGCAGCTCCTCAGTTATGAACATGTCGAATAGCGATAAGCTGAAATCCCAATGAAGGATTAACAAGAATTTTAGCCAAAACCTGCTTTTTAATTTTACAAAGAAGACAGTTCTACATGTGTAAATGAGTAGTAGTGTTGTTTTTTTTATGTAAATAGCAGCGATACTATATTTATTTTCTTTGTTATATAATGTACTTGTGTATAGTAAGAAATTCAAGTCATAAATTGATGGTATATTGACCGTCTTTGTGTATAAAATCTATTATATAGGATTTAAGATGATAAATTCTCTTTAACGCTCAATTATAGCTCTTTAGGTTTTAATGTAACTAGTGGTTTATTACACAAATGTTTCTTATTATTTAACCATCTTAAATAACTGTTTAATTAAAATACAGAATGCCACTGTTATCCAGTTCACTTAGTCGCTCTTTTACATAATTTTTCACTATGCGCATTAGTACCCAGTTTTACAATCACCAGTGTGTTATCAACTTCAATATTTTATTACAGGTGTTTAACATAAGGTTAACAGGGGCAATATGTTTTTTTTATGATGTATGTCTATGAAACATGTATTTGTAAAAAAAAGCAATAGTTTTAAGTGTAATATTTAATGTAAAAGACTTAAATGTCTTTTACAAATCTATAAGATTGGCCATGCATGTTTGTAAATTGTGTTATTTTATGTATTATTATATTGTACATGTCATGGACTAGACAATAAACTTTGAAACTCTCTGAATGTCGCCGTACTCGATCATCGGCCACTTGGTCGGGTCATTTTTCCAACATCCAGCTTGCAATTTGTACGGACATTCATTAAGTCCAATTAGTTTTATTTTCTGATCATATCGGGCTTTCGAAGTGCAATCTAACCCTTCATAATAGTCAAAAGACATTTTAAACACCAATTGCAGGACATTTAATTACCTATCGACTTCCCAATAGGAATGCAATTGACGAAATATCAGCAGAGGTGCTCAATCAGCGTAGTAAATCGACCGTATCTAGGGCATTGTTTTCACCGTCGCTAAGGGACTGCCCCTTTTGTGACGTCATCGCGATAAGGTCAATAAAACAAAGCCCTAAAATAGCTCAAAACATTTCAAACTTGAAATGTATTTTTAATTTTCTTTTACATTGAATGAATTTTCGTTTCGTTAACATTGAATGAAAGTATTAATAAATTTAAGCATTCAAATTGAAAAAACACCTGCATATTTTGCAAATTGAACTGTCTTTGCATGTACACGTATATTGAAAACTCGTCTGTAGTGATAATGAGCGATACACATCTAGCATTTCATGATACCATTATTCTACACATTTAATTTATTTAACGCAAGTATTTTATATCCCTATAATGACCAAACGCGATTGCTTGTTTTCATGATGATGTTTCGAACACTGCAGTAACGCACGATCTTTACACATTATAGCAGAGTTTACATTTGCAGGTACCCGTTAAATACGTTAATTGTGTAGCAGTAAATGTGTACAATATTTTAAATGTATAGTTATTAAACACTTTATTATTATGTTTAAACTGGCTAATATATATATATAATTAATAGTACCTAGCTGTTAATCTATCTCGGACAAATGTCTATTTTTAAATATGTTCAAATATTTTATTAAAGCAACTATTAAGTTTTTGACTTTATATGTCGAGAGATGACATGGAGGTATCATAAATTGTGTAAAATGACCAGACACATGTGGTTTATGCAGAGACCCCATACAGAGTCATACAAGTATAGGTCCCTGGGTTTATGACACATTTTCTTAGTAATTGTCTGGACAGTATCCGATCATATCGAGATAATTGGTTTGTGATAAAGAAAGGGGCAATTAAACACTGGGTTAAAATGCTGAAACAAAGAGTGTCAAAATTGGTGTGAACAATTAAATTCAAAACATTAACATTTATCAAGAGGATTTAGTTAATCTGTAACAAGGTAAGTTTTTACAGACAAATAGGTTCAAATCAGTTTCTATATGTTGATAACATAAAATCAATCAATTTGTTGTTTGTTTTCGTCCTTATTTGTGTTCGTTCATTGGATTCAATTTAATCTGAAAGAATTTCAATTTCTGAGTATTTTTTGTTTTTCAAAAGGTTCGCGAATATGTTTGTAACCATATCACGATGCCCTTCATCAATGCAAACAATAGCAGAATGGCTGCAGTTTTGACGGCCAAAATTTAAGCATGCGCAAACGTGACATCATTATCGGAATCCCCAAAACCTCCTATACTTAAATGTAACCCAGGTACTCTTAAGTATACTTAAATGTACCCCGGGCGGGTACGAAAAATATACTGAAACATTCCTGAGAATTCGAACGCTAAATTGGTCGTTGTCTGCTAATTGTTTCAAATTATTTATGTTCATGTTTATTTCAATTTTCTCTAAAATGGCCACTATATTATCCAAAATCCTACTCAAAAAAGCATGTTGAGGCAGGTTTTGTTCAAAGAGAATTTTGTTTTGTATTCCGTTTTATGACATCTGATTTAGGGTGAGAATACAACTCTGGAAACAGCTGGGTAAGTCTTAGTATATTTTCCGTTCATGGAGTACATTTAAGTTTACTTAAGAGTACCCGGGCTACATTTAAGTAGTACACGAGTCGACAATGACGAATCGAGAATCTACTTTTTGACGCATCACAAATGAGCTCTAATACTCAAATATAAGTGAACATTATAACAGGCCTTTTCTGTCTATTTTGGGAAAAAGTACCTATCAAAATTGGGATTTTTCGAGTCGCGAAATCTTCCAAATTGGGAAGAATTTTCATCGACAAAAGCTTTATTTGGGAAATTATTTTACTGATTTTTTTCTAATTAAATCTAATGTTTTCATACATAGGTGTTGCCCAAAAATGCTAAAAAAGTATTACCGGTAAACTGTTTTTTACCATGCAACAGTCATTGTCCACTGCTTATGTAAGTATGTGTATGATAAAAAAAACACAGACTTTGTTATGCTTGGAGTTCAAATAAAATGCATGGCTCGATATGTCATTAAGGATATTTTTATGAATATTCACAGTCGAAGGACCTGCATCCAACATATTTTTATTCAAAATTCAAGTTGCCAAATGTCTGAAGGCAACCATTTTTTGAAACACAAAAGTAAAGCTGAACATCATAAAGGTACAGTAATATACATGTAGAGAAATACAGAAATATTTAGAGGCTACAAAGGGTAGTGACTCGCAATCTGGCAGTGGCTAATGTTCATCACTTGCTTGCTAATGGGCGAGTCAGATTCTGGGTTAACCGTAGACTGACTGGCGGTAGTATTTCCCCACAAAACTTACAGTTTTTTGTGCCTTTCGAGTCAATTTTCTGTATTTACTTTGATAGTACTTCAAATTATGCGACATTGTTAAGACTGCGTCCGATTTCCGTATTTTTTTTTACCCGAATTTACTCTTTCGAACCACAGTAAAGTTGAAAGTGAAACTAGTCCACATTTATTTACCCCAGACCATCGATATTGATTCTCAACCAATTTACAATTATTAATGCGTACACATGGTTATCACTTGTTGTATACATACCTGATAATTCTGAATAATCCTGCACATCGATATTTAAAAACTAATTCTGACCGAAAATGACCGTAAATGTGTCTTAAGAAATGCATAGACACAAGCGTCCGTCATTTTGTCTGAAGTCTCAAGATCGCAAAATTGCATTATGGAACACTCAATACGATGACGTTGTACGCGTCCATATTTGGCATTGGGAATGGGTCCGACTATCGGACCCGTGAGTTAGGCAGAAAAAGGCCTATATAAAAAGATTTTCTCTTTTTTTTCACTCAAAAATACAATTATGCCTCTAAATGATTTGTACTATAAATGTGATTCATCCACTGTTATTCTTATTGCAAATGTACATATAAGCAATTAGAAATACTATAAATTATTATAAATTTATGCTCTTTTTACAAAATATGTTTTAAATAAAACATAAATTCCATTAGAAACCAAACTAATAATACTAGTATTAAGTGGTTACAAATTTAAAGTTAAGTAAAAAGATAAAAATCTGTATTACAATTTTGATCTTCTTTCTTTCTTATAGATATATATTTGTATAAAGACGTAAGTGCAGTTAATTATTTTTTTCTTTAAGAAACCACTGGAGATTATTATATTCATTTTCAGATGACAATGTAGATGGAACAAGCAATCATGTGGAACACACAAAGCACAGGCTCATGGCTAACAATAATCTTATTACTGCTAGAACTTATCTTCTCGGTTGTATTCGCTGAGCTCTTCCAAGTTAAAAAGCATGCACGATTGCGAAAAGAAATCAACACTGCGCCATTTCAGTACGAGTCCCAGATTGGAAATCTCGTAGGCAAAGTTGGGGAAGGTTACTACCTGGAAGTATTGATTGGTACTCAGCCTCAGAAGGTGTGTATTGATTGGTACCCCACCTCATGACATGTGTGGAATTTATTTTGTGTTTTTAATGAATGATGCATTTATAATCCATAACCAATTTTTTGATATTTTATAGGCAAGACAAAAATCTGTCATGTTAAAAGTAAACTTATAATTGCACAACTTTACGTATTATTGTATTGAAACATTAGCATATGTTAATAAGTGTTCACAGGGTGCAGAATCAAAAAGGTTTTCCTGGGTTTACACACCAGGGGTGTGATTTTTCCGCGGATTTCCGCGGATTGGGTTGTCCCGGATGTCACTTCTGAGATTTGCGTAAATTCGTTTTAAAAATGTGGGGGAGAGGGGCTACCACCGATTCCGCGGACGTATTTCATAAGCGGCCCGAAATATCCGCGGCCCGCGAAATCTCTCCGCATTTTACACTGGTAGATTCTGCCTAAGCATTTTTAAAACGAGCCATATAATTGGCTGTCGTTTCCCAATCTTTCAATTAAAATCTTGTTCTTAAAATGCGCTCTGTGATTTGTTTGCAAATGGGGCCGTTGTGAAGAGAAAATTAAGATTATTGAAATAACAAATAGCAATCGAATAAACGACTGACAACACCTAGTCTGATAGGAATAATGAAATGTGTTTGTCAAAAAAAGACTGCGTTTTAGATACAAGCAACACATATTTTGTTAAGAAATGTGCCCACTGAATTTGTGTCACGGAAACCAGTGTTTGCAAATTGGAGTTAAGTCTACTCATGAAGTAAAACAATTTAGAAGAGTATCATTCGAAAATGGAAATAGACAAACATGATTTGATTTTTATATGTCTGTGGGTCTGTGTATAATCAGATTCATATGCATATTCTGCTTTATTATGTTTGTCACGCTGTTCAGTTAACTGAAATAGCTTTGAACTGAGTGAAGATGTGAAATGCAAGATATTGAAAGGTAAACAAATTAAATATATTAATTTAACTCAGTTAATACATCATTAACACCAGAAGAACACTCAAGCGTGTTTGTTTATATTTAGTCTATTGACTGTCATTCAATACATTGAAAAACCGCTGCTATTGATCACAATAAATTCTTACTTAACTGTTTACTTTGCATCCTCAGTATGATTAATGTGAAGTTAATAGGTTTTTATAAAGAAATATTGTTATGAAGTTCAAAAAGTTGTTTATTTTAACGTCTGTTTTTATGTTTGTCATTGCATTATGCGCGCCATTCGCGTAGTCAAAATCAGTCAACAGAATTTTCCTCCCCTCTGACTTTGCCTCAATCACACCCCTGCACACGGGCTGGACAGAATGTAATCACACCGTTTAGAACTTTATTTTTGCAAATGTGTCAAGTTATTGAAATACATTTGCAAATACATTTGCAAATATCTTTAGTGCTCAAAAGACAGTTTGTCTTGCAGTTTGTGACGATGTCTTTAGGTAAAAAAATAAATCCTTGAATACGTCTGAAATTGGTGTCAAAATTTTACGATGCGTGAAGCATAACCGTGTAGTACAAATCAAATTTTGAACAAGAACACAGTCTTATAAAATAAAGTAATTCTGATGTATTTTACATTGCCATAAGTAGCATAAAAATCTGTCTTTTATGGACTAGTTGAAATTCTTAAAAAAAACATTGTTTTAAAAAGTTATTTGAAATAAAGCACCACTTACCGTTGTGTTTACGTCCATTAAAAATTAAAGGGGGGATTCCCACACAGTCACGTGATCCTGCACCCTGTTTATGATGTTAAACTCTTTCAGTGCTGGAACCAATTTTGAAGACCTTCGCAAACAGTTTGGATCCAGATGAGACGCCACAGAACGTGGCGTCTCATCAGGATCCAAACTGTTTGCTATTCTGATAGTATTCTTTAAAAAAATCTAAGAAAATGCTAATTTTAGAAATTCAGCAGACGACATTTTAGCAGAAGACAAATTTCCCAGCACGCAAAGGGTTAATGATGTTAAACCTGTCATTTTAAGCTGAATCTCCTGATTGATACGGGCAGCAGTAACCTGGCCGTGGCCTGTGCCAAAGACGACAGCATTGACAGATACTTTCAAACCAATCTGTGAGTGAACCAATCATGTTCTTGACATTAGGGAGGTTGTACAGAATTGTTTTCAGTTTTGCTCACTGTTTCAGAAACAAAATTAAATTTTGAATGACAGATACCCTTTTTTGTTTTATATATCTTATTTTATTTATTTAATATCATAAGTACCGGTAATCTAGTATGGTTTTGTATATTCCCAGGGCTATAGATAACAAGCTTTTTTGCGTTATTACACAATTAAAATAACCAAAAACGAAAAAAAAATCAAAATAAAACGTACAAAAACGCAAATACAAATTTAATAACGTAATTCCCGTAAAAAAACTTGCGTCATGAAAAGCAATTCTTACGAACAACGGGCGTATTTTTTAGACTGTTTATTTTCAGTGCAAAAATGTACCGTATAGTTTATATGCCGTCCTACATGTATGAAGAAAAGAAGGCAGTCTTTCCAGCAGTTAGCAATCTTTGGGGTATTATTGTAATAATTCGTGGCCCGTCCGATTTCTACTTTCAATTTCAAGGTATTCAACTTAAAATGACCCGAAAACAGGGTGCATCGCTTTGAACAGCCATAACTTCATCAATTATGCAGCGATTTTCACGAACTCGGTCTTATCCAATGCAAAAAAGAATGAACTTTGATCAGAAAATCAGTAATTATTTGTTGTTATGTACATGTACCTTTTTGAATTCCATTTGTATAAATAATAAAGTAACCTTAGTAGATTTTTATTATATTATATGTCATTCCCTACATTACCCAATTGAGTTAAAAAACCGGGGGTAAATACCCAATTAAGCTCAAAAGTAGGGTGTTTGAATTTACAAAAACCCTATTGTTGTCAAAACGGGGTGAAAAACCCAATATACCCCAAAAGTTATCTATAGCCCTGTATTACTGTCGAAAAAGCAACACAAAAGCAATAAATTTTAATATTTACAGTTTTGATTGGATTTATATTGTTTAATGCAAAATCAACCAGTGTGATTTGAACTGAGTAAGATATTAGTACCTCTTTAAAAAACAAAAATCATTTTGATGTAGGATTATTTTGAAACTAGAAACATGTATGCGAGTCTCCTTCTGGGAAAACTGAGTTAATTTAATGTGTTTAAGTGTCGTACCAGACTAGCCTGTGCAGTACACACATGCTAATCAGGGATAATACATTCCACTTGTATGGTATTTTTCATTAAAAGGTGTTCTCTTTCTAGCAAAAGTCCAGTTTAGACATGAAGTGTTGTCTCAAGTCCAGTTTAGACATGAAGTGTTGTCTCAAGTCCAGTTTAGACATGAAGTGTTGTATCAAGTCCAGTTTAGACATGAAGTGTTGTCTGAAGTCCAGTTTAGACATGAAGTGTTGTCCCAAGTCCAGTTTAGACATGAAGTTTTGTCTCAAGTCCAGTTTAGACATGAAGTGTTGTCTCAAGTCCAGTTTAGACATGAAGTGTTGTCTCAAGTCCAGTTTAGCCATGAAGTGTTGTCTCAAGTCCAGTTTAGACATGAAGTGTTGTCTCAAGTCCAGTTTAGACATGAAGTGTTGTCTCAAGTCCAGTTTAGACATGAAGTGTTGTCTCAAGTCCAGTTTAGACATGAAGTGTTGTCTCAAGTCCAGTTTAGACATGAAGTGTTGTCTCAAGTCCAGTTTAGACATGAAGTGTTGTCTCAAGTCCAGTTTAGACATGAAGTGTTGTCTCAAGTCCAGTTTAGACATGAAGTGTTGTCCCAAGTCCAGTTTAGACATGAAGTGTTGTCTCAAGTCCAGTTTAGACATGAAGTGTTGTCCCAAGTCCAGTTTAGACATGAAGTGTTGTCTCAAGTCCAGTTTAGACATGAAGTGTTGTCTCAAGTCCAGTTTAGACATGAAGTGTTGTCTCAAGTCCAGTTTAGACATGAAGTGTTGTCCCAAGTCCAGTTTAGACATGAAGTGTTGTCTCAAGTCCAGTTTAGACATGAAGTGTTGTCTCAAGTCCAGTTTAGACATGAAGTGTTGTCTCAAGTCCAGTTTAGACATGAAGTGTTGTCTCATATTAGCCTGTGCAGACTGAACAGGCTTATCTTGGTCATCAATTTACACACATGCATTAAGCCCAGTTTTCCCATAACAAGGGTCTATCTTACACCAGGTCAAGTACCTATGGCAGCCTCGGTGTGAAGGTAAGCGTTCCCTACACTGTGGGCAGCTGGAGTGGCCTGCTGGGTCATGACCTCATCACCATGACAACCGTTCCTAACTCCACAGTGACGGCCAACATCGCGTGCATCCAGAGGTCCAGCAGCTTCTACATCAACGGCTCAGACTGGCAGGGAATACTGGGGTTGGCCTATGCTGACATTGCACGGGTGGGTGTAGCCTTTTGTCGGGGTTTTAATTGAAGCAGAATCCTGCTTGTTATGCCCCTGGATTGAATGATCAGGGTATATGATCGGGGGTATATGATCGGGGGTATATGATCGGGGGTATATGATCGGGGGTATATGATCGAGGGTATATGATCGGGGGTATATGATCGGGGGTTTATGATCGGGGGTATATTGTTTTTGGCCTGTCTGTCTATCAGTCTGTCCCAAAACTTTAACCTTGGTTAAAGTTTTGCGATAACTTTTGCAATATTGAAGATAGAAACTTTATATTTGGCATGCATGCGTATCTCATGCAGCTGCACATTTTGGGTAGTGAAAGGTCAAGGTCATCCTTCAAGGTCAAAGGTCAAAAAAACAAATCCAAGGGAAGTACAGTCCACTCTCGTTATCTCGACATCGGATATCTCGATATTCTCGACATGTCGAAGTAAGCTCAATGTCCCAACGTTTTTCCTTCTTTATCTATATAAATAAACATCGCATATCTCGATTTTCGTTATGTCGAATAATTCGATATGTCGATATAAAATTTTGTCCCGAGTCTCGATTTTACATGTTTTTACCGTGGTTTATCTCGAAGTGCGAATAACTGTTCCAGTGTCGGCAAAAGGTGAGAAATTTTGTCTTTGATACTTCACCGTCCCGCTTCGCCCGGCTGCTCCCGATACTGTGCGGTAGGAAATTGATCCGTTAATTGCATCAATGATCACACCTGTGTTATTTCGTTAGCCTTTAACACTTGAGTAAGGCCTGTCACTTTAACTGTCACTCTGGGGATATTGAGTAATAAAGATAATAAAGATAAAAAGACAAGACTCAAAATGGCTTTTAATTTTTATTTGATCATGGACTAATAATCGATTTAACTTTGCATTTCAAACTACAAACTGTACATGTACAGTTCAGTATTCCGTAACGTGATTTACGCATGTTCAGATGGAAAACCCTCGTCTTGATTGGACGTCAATTGCATCATAACTTTAAATAGCAACATTACCGGATGTTTGTTCGACAGTTTGGAAAAATTATAACCGCATGTGTTCATGCAATTCTGTAATACTTAAAACGTCATTTTAAGCATTTAAATAGCAAAACTAATCGTGCCTCGAAAAAACGCGTTTATATAAGGTAGAGTGTATTATGCCACACGGTGACGGCTTTAGTTAGACCACTTAGCAGGTATTTAGATGTTAAAAACAAGGTAAACGTTCGTCTCATTTTTTCTTTGAAAACGCCTTATCGGATATCTCGAACTCTCGTTATCTCGATATTTTTTCTTGTTCCCGCCGACTTCGAGATAACGAGAGTGGACTGTACATGTAATAAGCTTAAAAGGGTGGTAATTATCTGTACCTGACAAATGATAAAAAATAAATCAATAAATCAAAGCGGCACAATAGGGGGCATTGTGTTTCTGACAAACACATCTCTTGTTGATGCAAGCATTTTGCAATGTCCTCACTTTTGACTCTTGCAAATAATCTTTCTTGCATCATTTGGATGCATACATAACCATTAAGCTAAATCAATAATGTTTTTTTATACAATAGAAATTGTGTTACATGGCATAGTATTTTACTAAATTTTAATGTATACCGATACTAAGAACAATTTGCTAAGAATTTAACTAGAACACTCAAACTATTTTAATCTGTGCTTCAGTATTTTGACCCCTGAACATTTTATAGGACCCCTGACATTTACAAGCATTGGTTCATGTGACTTCTGGTTTGAAAATTATTGAAATCCGTTCTTTTGGTGAAGAAATTGATTGTGTCAATTTTGGACACTTCTGCACAAGATTTTCACACTCACTAGATATCCCATGTATCACTTGATTGTTTAATGATGTGCATATTATTTAAGTTATTGCAAAGTATGAGAACTTCTTGAAAGTGAGCTTACAACTAGCTTTGAATTAGTTCCATGAAGTTTATCTCAACATGCCCATTTATTTTAAAGTGTTTTTTTTCACCATTTTGGAAATAATGCCGGGTCCTTTTGGATTGAGAAAATTTACTGCATTTTGAATAAAATTGGGAAATTAATGTTTTTGTTGTTATACCCCCACAAACCAAGTTTAGGGGGATATATAGAAGTGAACTTGTCTGTTGGTCGATCGGTCAGTCTGTCTGTCGGTCTGTATTAAGTATCCGCTCTCTAATTCAAGTAGTTTTCATCCGATCTTCACCAAACTTAGTCAGAAGTTGCATCTACATGATTTCTAGGCCACGTTCGAACATGGGCCTTGCCAGGTCAAAAACTAGGTCACGGGTTCACTTTGTGCGTTTTAAACATTCAGCATGTTGTCCGCCCTCTATTTCAAGTAGTTTTCATCAGATCTTCACCAAACTTGGTCAGAAATTGTATCTAGATGATCTTAAGGCCAAGTTCGAACATGGGCCTTGCCGGGTCAAAAACTAGGTCACGGGGTCACTTAGTGCGTTTTTTATTATTCAGCATGGTAATCCAATCTTCTCCAAAATTGGTCAGAAGTTGTATCTTGATAATGTCGAGGGCAAGTTTGAATATGGGTCATGCCGGGTCAAAAACAAGGTCACGGGGTCACTTAAAGCGTTTTAAACATCACAATGTTGTCCGCTCTCTAATTCAAGTAGTTTTCATCCAATCTTCACCAAAGTTGGTCAGAAGTTGTATCTAGATGATATCTAGGTCAAGTTTGAATATGGGTCATGCCAGGTCAAAAACTAGGTCACGGGGTATCTTAGTGTGTTTTAAACCTCACCATGCTGTCCGCTCTCTTATTCAAGTAGTTTTCATCCAATCCTCACCAAACTTAGTCACAAGTTTTATCTAAATGATCTCTAGGACAAGTTTGAACATGGGCCATTCCGGGCCTAAAACTAGGTCACGGGGTCACTTAGTGCGTTTTTTAACATTCAGCATGGTGTCCGCTCTCTAATTCAAGTAGTTTACATCCAATCTTCACCAAACTTGGTCAGAAGTTTTATGGAGATGATCTTATGGCCAAGTTAGAACTTGGGCCTTTCTGGGTAAAAAACTAGGTCAATGGGGTCACTTAGTGCGTTTTAAAAATTGAGCATGGTGTCCGCTGTTATTTGTAAAGACGACATGCAAAATATTATGTGTCAATGCGGCATGTGGGGGTATTCGTCACGTCTGTGACAAAGCTCTAGTTTTACTAGAAAATGCTTCAAAATTGAGAATACACATGTTTTCAGTATCATATTTACTAAGGTTGAACTGATATGGATGGAAGATGAACACAATTTTGAGATCTAAAAAAAAATTTTTTTTTGGAAACCTTTCATTGGGAATTTTTAGCTGTTATTGGGAAAAAAACGTACTTTTTTCATTGGGAATGGGGCGAATTACTGGACCCGATTATGAATGAAAACAACAACACTGACACCTTCATGTTATTGCAGCCTGACAGTCATGTTGATCCTTGGTTTGACACGCTTGTCTCGCAGAGAGGGTTCAACAATGTATTTGGAGTGCAGCTATGCGGCAGAGGGTACAAAACACCAAATCCAGAGAAACTCACTGGTGGCTCAATAGTGAGTAATTCCTGTGTTTATATTTCAAAGATTGCTGATTTGGTTATTTTATTATTATTGACGTATGTCTATAAAGGCAGATTTGGGTAAACAAAACACAGCTGGGTATTCCCATTTGGATGTTTTAACTGCGTACTTTTCAGATAAGTGATTGATGCGACCAATGCTTTGTCACCACTTATACATAAACCAATACATAATACATTCAAGTTTGTGCAATTAAGTTAATAATTATCATATGTTTAATTGTAATTTTTCATTTCTAGTTTAACATTTCCTTTAAAGGTAGTCCTTAACTTATTGTGCTATTTTTATCAATAAATTCATATAAATTATCTTAACAAGACAGTTATTTACATCAAAAGTAAATGTATCACATGAAAACATGACCACTTTTTAAAAGTTAATTGTTAGCTCGACTATTCAATGGATAGTAGTAAATATATTATATAATATTATAATTAATTTATACATATATATTATATGATGTAATGCTCTTCTTAAGGTAAAGGTTAGTATCACTGTTTATACTACAGATATTGCATTGAAACTTAGCACAAATTATTATTATCCAATTTCTTGGCCTGGTCACATTTCTTGGTTTGATTTATAAGTTCAACTTTAAGTTAACATATTTGATAGTAGTACTTAATATATTCAATTTCAAGTATGTCCTTGTGGTCATTATATTAAGTGACAGACAGGAAACGTACATTTTAAGGGGAAGAAAAGTCAATCACCCTGTCTTGGGAAGCTCTTGTCAGTTAATTTTGTGGTGGTAATACTTAACATACAAAAGTCATGTAGTATGCCACTCCACTGAGGCATTTTAAACCATGAGCAGTTTTAATGTGTTTGCATTTATTGTGCCTTGTGATTGTAATAAGCAGTGTGTTTGGAAAACTTGGGTAAATGCGTGTGCCTAAAGTGTTGTCCAAGATTAGTCTGTGCAATCTGCACAGGCTTATCAGGGACAACACTTTCCGCTTTAACAGATTTTTCACGCACGAAAATGTTTTGTAAAAAAAATCCAGTCAAAGTGGAAAGTGTTGACCTTGATTAGCCTGTCCCGACTTTACGCACATGGGTTAAGCCCCATTTTCCCAGAACAAACTCAAATTGTACAAATAGTTTTAACATTTATCACATCTCTTGGAGGTGTTTGGAGGGGTGGCAGCCTCCCTGTACCATGGCAGCCTGTACTCGACCCCTGTGAACAAAGAGTGGTACTACGAAGTGATACTGGTAGATGTCAAGGTCAATGGACGCAGTCTAGCCATGGATTGTAAGGAGGTAGGTCAATGGACGCAGTCTAGCCATGGATTGTAAGGAGGTAGGTCAATGGACGCAGTCTAGCCATGGATTGTAAGGAGGTAGGTCAATGGACGCAGTCTAGCCATGGATTGTAAAGAGGTAGGTCAATGGATGCAGTCTAGCCATGGATTGTAAGAAGGTAGGTCAATGGACGCAGTCTAGCCATGGATTGTAAGGAGGTAGGTCAATGGACGCAGTCTAGCCATGGATTGTAAGGAGGTAGGTCAATGGACACAGTCTAGCCATGGATTGTAAGGAGGTAGGTAAATGGACGCAGTCTAGCCATGAATTGTAAAGAGGTAGGCCTATGGACACAGTCTAGCCATGGATTGTAAGGAGGTAGGTCAATGGACGCAGTCTAGCCATGGATTGTAAGGAGGTAGGTCAATGGACGCAGTTTAGCCATGCCTTGTAAGGAGGTAGGTCAATGGACGCAGTTTAGCCATGGATTGTAAGGAGGTAGGTCAATGGACGCAGTCTAGCCATGGATTGTAATGAGGTAGGTCAATGGACGCAGTCTAGCCATGGATTGTAAGGAGGTAGGTCAATGGACGCAGTCTAGCCATGGATTGTAAGGAGGTAGGTCAATGGACGCAGTCTAGCCATTGATTGTAAGGAGGTAGGTCAATGGACGCAGTCTAGCCATGGATTGTAAGGAGGTAGGTCAATGGACGCAGTCTAGCCATGGATTGTAAGGAGGTAGGTAGATGAATGCAGTCTAGCCATGGTTAAAAAAGTTTCCTTCTATATTGTTATTTGGCTGTAAGATAGAATGTTAATTCATTCAGAAAACGTTGTGTCTATATGTAATGATTGAAGGACTTGTCTCTTTAAAGGCCATATGGTGATTATTTCATGATTAACCCATCAGTTTTCCTGATAGTTTGTCAGTTTGTGTATATAGACAATGATGTATATTAGTAACTTCCATCCACATGGGAAGTCTTTGGGTCAAGGCAAATAAAAGTTTTTGGTGTTATTTAAATATACATTCTAATAAGTAAACAATGATTTTGTGGTTTATTAGATTTGTATTCACTATAATTATAATTATAATAAATTGATAACTTTCTAGACCTGTTTTCCCTTACCAAATATTGAACTTAAGTCGAAGAATAAAAAATATTGTTCAATCTGTAATGTTCTATAAAAAATGCATTTTCTGGTAAACTTGTCTTTTAACTCCTGTAATAACATTATTTGTGTAAAATATATTTATGACACAGGCATCATTGATAACCTGTTTATATGTGAACTCCGAAGTCCAATATATTGAATCTCTTTTGTATGTTTTTGTCTAAGAATTAATTGGTAAATACAGGCCCATAACAAAAGTTCTCTCATACTTTAGCATTAATTACAAGTATTAAACAGCTGTTCATATATTTTCAGTATAACTTTGGTAAAACCATCGTGGATACAGGTACAACAAATCTACGTCTTCCAACCCGAGTCTTCAACAAGCTGGTGGGGTCGATGAAAGACCAAGTAACGGTGTGTATCCTACCAAGTAGTGATGTGTATTCTTCCAAAAAGTGGTGTGTATCCTACCAAGTAGTGGTTTGTTTCCTACCAAGAAACGTTTTTTATCCTAGGAAGAAGTGGTCTGTATCCTGCCAAGTAGTGGTGTGTATCCTACCAAGTAGTTGCATGTATCCTACCAAAAAGTGGTGTGTATCCCATCAAGTAGTGGTGTGTATCCTACCAAGAAGTGGTGTGTATCCTACCAAGTTGTGGTGTGTATCCTACTAAGTATTGGAAATGGGGCTCATTACCGAACCCGATTGTGAATGAAAAAAACACTGCCTTGTTATTTGTTTATTAAGATTATGTAAATATAATTATCATTTTTGTCAGGTATATTTTTTTTCTGGCATATTAACCCTTTCAGCGCTGGAACCGAATTTTAAAGGCATTTGCAAACAGTTTGGATCCAGATGAGACGCCACAAAACATGGCGTCTCATCAGGATCCAAACTGTTTGCCATTCTGATAGTATTCTTTGAAAAAAAAATGGAATAAATGCTAATTTTAGAAATTCTGCAGACGACATTTTAGCAGACGACAAATTTCCCAGCATGCAAAGGGTTAAATGAAAAGTTTTGACTTCATTTGAACAATAAAATATTGATTGCCGTAATTGTGAGATTTCAAGTGCCCTGAGTTGGGTCGCTTAAATTGGTACATTTATTGTTAATTGTCAAATATTTTCTGACTTATTTGATACTTAAAAAACTTTCAGCACTTCCATCTCAGGGCTGTATTTCACTTGCATTACTATCATCTCAGGCCAATATTTCACTTACATTACTATCATCTCAGGCCAATATTTCACTTACATCACTACCATCTCAGGGCCTTATTTCACTGACATCACTACCATCTCAGCCCCATATTTCACTGACATCACTACCATCTCAGCCCCATATTTCACTGACATCTCTACCATCTCAGCCCCATATTTCCCTGACATCTCTACCATCTCAGCCCCATATTTCACTGACATCACTACCATCTCAGCCCCATATTTCACTGACATCTCTACCATCTCAGCCCCATATTTCACTTACATCTCTACCATTTCAGCCCCATATTTCACTGACATCTCTACCATCTCAGCCCCAAATTTCACTTACATCACTACCATCTCAGCCCCATATTTCACTGACATCTCTACCATCTCAGCCCCATATTTCACTGACATCACTACCATCTCAGCCCCATATTTCACTGACATCACTACCATCTCAGCCTCATATTTCACTGACATCTCTACCATCTCAGCCCCATATTTCACTTACATCTCTACCATCTCAGCCCCATATTTCACTGACATCTTTAGTATTTCCTTGCCATGTTCCAGGTGACGGAGCTCTTGTTCCCAGGATTCTGGGCAGGGTTAGACAACCTGTGTTGGAGGGAAGGGTACACACCATACCACTTATTCCCCAACGTGTCCCTTGTACTGCCTGTGAACACCACCGCAGCTTTCGGGGTCATTGTTACTCCACAGGTGAGAAAACGGTGCTTTATGCTAAATTGTTCAGACTGTGTTTTCGTGCATGCAATACTGCGTCTATCATTTTTACCTCACAGCTTTTGTATCAGGAGGTACTCTGTCGATTTGGAAGTTAGCCAATGACTGCAAGTAAACACACTTGGCTGAAGAAAACTTCTGCAGGGGTTTCGCTTTCCATGGCTTTTATTACCATTTTGGTCAAAGTTGCAATTCGCGCCACAATTTCAAACGTGGCAATTTTTTACAATTATTTCTCCAAAATCCTCTACGAAAATCTCCTGCAAGTCAAATTCAAGTGGTTGAACACAAGCAGCCGAAACATAAGGGGCAAGCGTCTGACAGATATAAATATTGATATGTGAACATTAGCAATATTCAGGTCAGAGTGCAAAACTGAAACTGCTTGTTCTTGAATTATTGGAGTAATTACACTGCAACTCCAATATATCACGGTCCGTTATATCGCGTTGTCCAATATATCGCGAACCGACTATGGCTTCCAACAATCTGACGAGCATAATTCCCAAATAACATGTTTTTATCTGAAAATTTGATGAATTAAAATCGGTTTCAAGCTAGTATTTTCCCCTTTTTTTCACCCACTTAAATCCAACATTCATAATCCAGTTTTGACCAGATTGTTTGCTTACATTGTACATCACCTTAACACCTGCGTACTGCGATAAACAATAACCCCATTTGTCCAACATCACAGGTCATTGCGGGTGTAACCATTCTCTATTGAATTTGCTTTGAACTGCCGAATACACTACAGTCCACACATGAAGGTGTATACAATTATAACTGTAAATGTCACAAGTCAATACTGACCTATCTCAACAATCTTTGTGCGTTAGAAACAGTGTAAACTTCTTGCTTTTAATTTAGAGGTAAAGATCCCTCAGCTTGTCAAAATGCACTACTATTAAAACCCATGCTTCCCATGCTTTTCATGAGAATGAATGACGTCTTTTTGTACATGGGTATAATTTGTGCATGCTTTCTTGAACAATTAAACTCGGCAATGTTTTTCCGATTACAAATTTAATTATACACATTTGAAAATACATGGAATAATGTTTTGTGTTATACCAAGGAATAATGTATGGATATAACACATACTTGAATAAGGTAGGTAAATAGCGTGTTTTGAGATTGCCAAATGATGCTAATGCATACATATACATGCATACATAACCTAACAATTTATATCGCGCGCCGGATATATCACTGTCGCGATCTTTGGACCCCTTCAAACGCGATATATTGGAGTTGCAGTGTATCTAATTAACTTTTACCATCAATGATATTTAATAATCATTTAATAAAAAATGGGACTTTCTGTAACGAAGACCAATAGAACGATGACAATTTGAGCCGGAAAAAACACTGAAGAACTGTAAATATTTATTATACACCATTACATTTATGTAATACAGTTTATGAAATGATTTTTATTCAAATAAGAAGGGGGGGATTTACTGACAAAAATGATGAAAACTTTTTGGGAGCCAGTTTTGTGTATTTTTCTAATGTTGATTCATAAAATAGATAAATTGTGAAGGATTTGGAAGGAATTTTCTAGCTTGAAATGATTGAGGGCAATTTTAAGCCCTGACTGCATGTCCTTTCATTTTAAGATTCAACTTTAGTTTCAATAGCTGCCAATTGACATTATTGTTGTCAAGACTGCCTGTGGAAAGCTTGATGTTGCAGTCACAAAGGTCAGGTGTATGTACTTGTGTAGGTGCCTTACAACATATGAGCTTGCCAGGTCTGTTACTTAGTCACTCATCATGCAGCTTGTTAACCATTGCCGGGTCTGTTACTTAGTCACTCATCATGCAGCTTGTTAACCATTTCCCACTGAGAAGCAAAGTGAAAATGGCTATGTGCAAACAGCATAAAACCAGAACCGCCTGCAAGTAACTCGAAGTCTGTACAGGTTTTATGCTTTTTGCTGCTTATCAGTATGTAAGGGTTGGAAATGAAACCTTTAAAACTTGAATCTAGTAAGAAAGACCTTTAATTTAATGTAACTATCTAAGGGACTACAAATGTGTTAAAATACATATCTAAGTGGTAAAGGGTTAAATAATATATCTGCCTCTTTCTTCACAACATTGTGTCTGTCCATAATAAATGGCCCCCCCTTGGTGCAAAAACTTGTTTGCACCAATGGGGTGCAATAATAGATGCCTTATGATAGATTGTGATTGTGTAAGGTTTATTATTATTTGTTTTCAGCAATATCTGCGTCCCGTTGGTGAAGAGAATGATGACAAACCCGAGAATGATTGCTTTAAACTCGCCATATCAAGTTTTGATTCAGGTCAGTTGAACAGTTTGTTGAACATCAGGGAACCACCCTAACTTAGTGTAAGCCTCTGTCTTTTAGAGGAATATGTGGTGGTTTAGGTTGATATTAAACCCTCAATGCTATTTAAATTTGAGCCGAGCACATGCTAATCAGGGATGACACTTTGCACACATGCATTTAACCCCTTTTTTACAGGGGATGGCCCATTTGTTTTTTACTATCAATATTTTTTTGTGAGCCGCTTCTGGGAAAAGGGGCTGATAATGCGAAAAGTGTTGTCCTCTGTGAAGTCCGCACAGGCTAATCTAGGAGAACACTAACCCCTTACATGTAGTTTTTCTGGTTAAAGGAAGACATTCTTCTTAACACAAAATCCATTCAAGGCTGAAAGTGTGGTGCCAGAATCTGGTACAGCAATACACATATTGCCAAGGTTCAAAAAGGTACCATATGACATTGAAATTAATAGGCACATGGTACCTTTTTGCACCAGTTGGGCGATATGCATTTAACCCCTTTTTCCAGAGCACGGCTCATATTGCTAGACATGTGTGTGTTTACAGGGACTGTCCTGGGGGCTATAGTGATGGAGGGGTACTATATATCTAGACATGTGTGTGTTTGCAGGGACTGTCTTGGGGGCTATAGTGATGGAGGGGTACAATATATCTAGACATGTGTGTGTTTTCAGGGACTGTCCTGGGGGCTATAGTGATGGAGGGGTACTATATTTCTAGACATGTGTGTGTTTGCAGGGACTGTCCTGGGGGCTATAGTGATTGAGGGGTACTATATATCTAGACATGTGTGTGTTTACAGGGACTGTCCTGGGGGCTATAGTGATGGAGGGGTACTATATTTCTAGAAATGTGTGTGTTTGCAGGGACTGTCCTGGGGGCTATAGTGATTGAGGGGTACTATATATCTAGACATGTGTGTGTTTGCAGGGACTGTCCTGGGGGCTATAGTGATGGAGGGGTACTATATATCTAGACATGTGTGTGTTTGCAGGGACTGTCCTGGGGGCTATAGTGATGGGGGGGTACTATATATCTAGACATGTGTGTATTTGCAGGGACTGTCCTTGGGGCTATAGTGATGGAGGGGTACTATATATCTAGACATGTGTGTATTTGCAGGGACTGTCCTGGGGGCTATAGTGATGGAGGGGTACAATATATCTAGACATGTGTGTATTTGCAGGGACTGTCCTGGGGGCTATAGTGATGGAGGGGTACAATATATCTAGACATGTGTGTGTTTTCAGGGACTGTCCTGGGGGCTATAGTGATGAAGGGGTACTATATTTCTAGACATGTGTGTGTTTGCAGGGACTGTCCTGGGGGCTATAGTGATGGAGGGGTACTATATATCTAGACATGTGTGTGTTTGCAGGGACTGTCCTGGGGGCTATAGTGATGTAGGGGTACTATATTTCTAGACATGTGTGTGTTTGCAGGGACTGTCCTGGGGGCTATAGTGATGTAGGGGTACAATATATCTAGACATGTGTGTGTTTGCAGGGACTGTCCTTGGGGCTATAGTGATGGAGGGGTACTATATATCTAGACCTGTATGTGTTTGCAGGGACTGTCCTTGGGGTTATAGTGATGGAGGGGTACTATATATCTAGACATGTATGTGTTTGCAGGGACTGTCCTGGGGGCTATAGTGATGGAGGGGTACTATATATCTAGACCTGTATGTGTTTGCAGGGACTGTCCTTGGGGTTATAGTGATGGAGGGGTACTATATATCTAGACGTGTGTGTGTTTGCAGGGACTGTCCTGGGGGCTATAGTGATGGAGGGGTACTATATTTCTAGACATGTGTGTGTTTGCAGGGACTGTTCTGGGGGCTATAGTGATGGAGGGGTACTATGTGGTGTTTGACCGCCACAACAGGCAGGTCCTATGGGCCGAGTCTACATGTGGCTACGTGGATACGAAGTCTAGACCTTCCATTGATAGCAGCATTATATACGCAGGTAGGTTCAAGCATTTGAGGAATGCGCTTGCATTTCCAGTAGTCAACATATTTGAAACGAAGGATATTTAAAAAAAAGATTTTTTAAAGATTGATACATATAATTATGCCCCCTTTGGAAGAAAAGGGGGTATATATTTTTCGCACTGTCCGTTAGTCTGTCTGTCTGTCAGTCTGTCACACTTTTCGTGTCCGCTCTCTAATCCAAATAGTTTTCATCCTATCTTTACCAAACTTGGTCAGAAGTTGTATCTAGACAATATCTAGGTCCAGTTCGAATATGGGTCATGACGCGTCAAAAACTAGGTCACGGGGTCACTTAGTGCATTTCAAGGATTTAGTATTTAGGTTTCGAAAAATGCTCATAACTTCTATCAAAGCGTTTATAGGGGACATATGTCATCCTATGGTGACAGCTCTTGTTTTTTATAAAATAACAACCAAAAAAGAACATTGATACACTGTTGTTGTTTTTTTCATCAAAATTGTTTTAAAATAATGTACTTACTTATAATTAATTTGATCAAATGTGTTAAGATTGTCCATAGAATTATATGCATACTCATGGACATATCATGTGTGCCTATGTTAAATGTGCACCAAAGTTGTAAACACAAACCTCAACCCTTTCCCACTTAGAAGCAAAGTGAAAATGGCTATATGCAAACAGCATAAAACCAGAACAGCCTGCGAGTAACCCAGTTTGTTCAGGTTTTATGCTGTTTGCTGCTCATCAGTACCTAAGGTTTGGAGATGAAGCCTTTAAAATTTGAGCATGAAAGGTCTTAAATTAAATTTAATTTTCTAATGGACTACAAATGCATGAAAATACGTATCGTAGTGGTAAAGTGATAAGAGGAGAGGCCGGTGGAATCAATGAGCACCTTCTGTGTTTGTCTGTGTCTGTGTTCTAATTTTTATGGTGGGTTCTGCATATGATTATTATACACCCACAAACGAAGTTTAGTGGGGTATATAGGAGTGAACTTGCCTGTCGGTCTATCTGTCTTCACCAAACTTGGTCAGAAGTTGTATCTAGATGATGTCTAGGTCAAATTTCAATATGGGTCATGCCGGGCCAAAAACGAGGTCATGAGGTTTTAAACATTAAGCATGTTGTCCGCTCTCTAATTGAAGTAGTTTACTTCCGATCTTCACCAAACTTGGTCAAAACTTTTATATAGATGATCTTTAGGTCATGTTAGAACATGGGCCATGTTTTACACATTCAGCATGGTGTTCCCTATTGAAGTACTTTTCATCCGCTCTTCATGTGGGGGTATTTGTCATGTCTGTGACAAAGCTCTAGTTGGAGCCCTGTCTGGGAAAATGGGTGCAATCTGCAAAGGCTTATCAAAGAAAACACTTTCTGCCTTATGGAATTTTGAGTTTAAAGAAAGTCTCATCAAGGAGAAGAAAACCCTGTCTATGAGGAAAGTGTCGTCCCTGATATTAAGCCTGTGCAAACTGCACAGTCTAATCTGGGACAACACTAAGCACATGCATTAAGGCAGCCCAATTTTCACAAAATGAGGCTCATTTTTTGGTCATGTTAACAATTGTTAAATGTCTTACTTAGGTGATTATAATGACTGTGCCTACAAGAAGCCTGAAACTCGTGATCTTACGTTGACGATTATCGGCTACGTCATGGCAGGCATATGCGGCCTGTGCCTCGTACCGCTGCTGGTCCTCACGTTCCAGTGGCAGTGTCGACGTGTCAAGTGTCGGAAATCCTCTCGACGAGGGTCACATTCCGATGTCAACGATTTGATGAACGATAGTTGACGTCAGGGGAATAGCAATGTACTGTGAATATAGCAAGGGACTGTGAAAGATGTGATATGAAATTTTAAAACAAAGCCATAGTATTAAAAATATTTATGCTTTCCAGTGGTTTATAGAGAAATATCAGTGAATTAAAACTGATAATTTCACTGTTTCAAACAGTGAAAATTAACATTGAAAATTATCGATAATTTTCACTGTTTACTGTGAAATGACGTCATTTTTTTACGAAATGACGTCATTATCCCAGCGAAATTCTCTCGTTTAACTCTTTAAAAATGTATATAAACTGTGAAAAAAAGCATAAATTAAAAATTAAAAGAAAATTTGTTGGATTCGGTGGAATATCGATTTTAATTCACTCGTGATCTTAAAAAATATATTTTTTTTATAACATGACCTAGGCTCCAGGAGTGAAATAACGTAATGCTCAATTTTGTTTATTACACGGGTGTTATTACACTAGTTATATAACTGTGAAATGACGTCATTTTTTTTACAAATTGACGTCATTATTCCAGCAAATTTCTTCAGTTAAACTCTTTTACAATGTGAATAAACGGTGAAAAGAGCATAAAATAAAAAGAAAATGTGTTGGTCATGTTATAAATAGAATCTTAGATTTGCCGTCATTTTGTATTGAATTAATTAAACTCGTCATCTAAAGATAAAAACTCGGCAAGCCTCGTTTTTATCTTTATTTAGACTTGTTTAATAAATTCAATACAAAACAACCACTCATGCAAGATCCTATATATATGATCACTCGTGAATTAAAATCGATAATCCAACGAATCCAACAAATATGCTCTATGTATTTATATTGTAACTTTAAATAATATGCAAAAAATAAGTCTATATGCAAATGGTAGTTAAAGTATAATTATTATTAAAAAAATGGGAAAAAAAGTGTTGTTGAATGTTTAAAGATCTACAAATTCCAGAATTTTGTTTTTTTCATTAAAGGCTTGTATGGAAAATATTTTCATTTAATATTTTCAATGTGGCTTTAAAGCCATTTATTTTTTCCTTTGTTGCTTATTCCAAAATTCAACAATTTACTGGCGAAGCGGACAACGACAACAAGCAAGGCCTGGTATTGTAATGCACATGGGGGGGTTAGAAGGTTAAGGTTAGGGGTCGGGTTTGAGTAAGGGTTAGCCTTAACCCTAATCCTAACCCTAACCCAGGGTTATCTCCCCTATACCAGGCCTCGCTCGTTGTTGTCCGCTTCCCCAATTTACTGATCCTGTTATTGTGAAGAGCACTGTGCTGTAAATGTGGGTTACAAATCACTTAGTTTGTACTCTGTAGCATTAGAAAGTTCATAAGTATAAAGACTTATTTATTCATATACAATGCTCTGAATTAGATCTGATGTATAAATATTTGTTGGGAATCAGCACGTGTTGTGTTTGTTTTTTAGTTATAAATATTTCATTATGCAAGATTTAAAACGTACTTTATTTTTTCTTCTATTGAATTAAATCTTGGCACTAAATCACAATTTCTGTATAAACCTACAGGTGCCTATTTAAGTGTAGTGTAAGACTTTTTACATATTTGATTTTAAACTGCACAGATTAATGCACATTCCATTCTGTCATAATTTGTTTAGCTATAGATTAAGTACTAAGTACTGTTGGTAATGTTGAGCTTCCATATTTATTTTTATGCGTCCACATTTTATCTGTAAACATATTCACATTATACAGAATATTAAGATACATCAGTTTTATCATGAGGGACTTTGTTCAATGCTACATGTGTAATCACCTAACAATATCAAGTTTTAACTGAAAGCGCTTGTGACGGATTCTTAGACTTATTCACAGATTTTTTATGTCCCCCACTATAGTAGTGGGGGACATATTGTTTTTGCCCTGTCTGTTGGTCTGTTGGTTTGTTTGCGCCAACTTTAACATTTTGCAATAACTTTTGCTATATTGAAGATAGCAACTTCATATTTGGCATGCATGTGTATCTCATGAAGCTGCACATTTTGAGTGGTGATAGGTAAAGGTCAAGGTCATCCTTCAAGGTCAGAGGTCAAATATATGTGGCCAAAATCGCTCATTTTATGAATACTTTTGCAATATTGAAGATAGCAACTTGAAATTTGGCATGCATGTGTATCTCATGGAGCTGCACATCTTGAGTGGTGAAAGGTCAAGGTCATCCTTCAAGGTCAGAGGTCAAATATATTTGGCCCAAATCGCTTATTTTATTAATACTTTTGCAATATTGAAGATAGCAACTTGATATTTGGCATGCATGTGTATCTCATGGAGCTGCACATTTTGAGTGGTGAAAGGTCAAGGTCATCCTTCAAGGTCAGAGGTCAAATATATGTGGCCCAAATCGCTTATTTTATGAATACTTTTGCAATATTGAAGATAGCGACTTGATATTTGGCATGCATATGTATCTCATGGAGCTGCACATTTTGAGTGGAGAAAGGTCAAGGTCAAGGTCATCCTTCAAGGTCAAATATATGGGTCAAAATTGCTCATGTAATGTCACTTCTTCAATATTGAAGCTAGCAATTTTATATTTGAAATGCATGTGTATCTCAAGGAGCTGCACATTTTGAGTGGTGAAGGGTCAAGGTCAAGGACATCCTTCAAGGTCAAACGTCATATAGGGCGACATTGTGATTCACAAACACATCTTGTTTTTTATTTGCCTGCATGAATTTCTTTATAATTATAACATATTGATGAGTAATTCACAATCTTTCGAATATTTGTTTTAACTAATTAGAGATACTGTTCAGCATGTGATGGTTAGGCAATTGGCTTTGTTCGAAGACTAGGAGTTGATGGTGATTAGACATAATTGTATGATGTGTTGTAATGTAACACTTTTGTCACTTATCCCACTAAAAGTAGAGAGATGTGATAACATTGATGCTTGGACAGGATGTGTAGACCAGTACATAATATGTGATCATTTGACACTCTTAGAGTTTATGTTCTGGGTTAATTATGTTGAGGTTTTATAGTGGGGCATTTGTTTATGCAACTATAAGTTTAGCAATATGTACATATTTTGTGTTTTTGTTTTGATTACTTTTAACTGTGAACATTATCCAAATATTACGAACTTATGTTTTGCTAGTGGCAATAGTTGCATAAGTGTTAACAACTGTTAAGAGGTAGACAATACAATTTGCTATGAACTGATCGAAGGCTCAGTTTAGTTTTCAGTTAAGTTTTCATTTGTGTTTTTGATTTTAAATAGTTAGTGCCAAACGTATTTATCCTCATTTGATTATACATATATGTGTTAGTATTGATCAGATGCGAAGGTTTAACAAATGTCAATGTGTAACACTACTTATATTGGGCTGCCATAGATAGATTGGCATTAGATACATTGCAAAAACACCAGGCAGCAATCTTTTTCATGTTTAATAAAGAACATGTAAAACACTTTTCCCAATCATGATAAAATTACAAAATTTCCATTTGCCTTCCAAAAAATTCCCAAATGGCCAGATAGTTGCCTCAACTTTGTTCCATATGCAACTTTCTGCAAGTGAACAAATAATATAAGCACTGGAACTGAACATTTCAGCAAAAAGGTACGTGCAAGAATATATAAATGTGTTTGTGCAATTGGGTACCAAGCAATTATAAAGCTCCATAAATCCCAAGCTGAAGATTTCACCACATGGATGTTTGCAATGTCAGTTTTTTTGCGTCAATATTTCAAACTTTGCGCGGTACCTTTCTTTTCCCAAACGGGCAAAAACAATTGTTGCCAGGGGTGTTATCTTTTTGTGTATCTTTGACATTTCATCACCACCTTTCAATGAATACTAGTTTTGTTTTGGGAGCATTTGTTTGTTAATCATATATTTTATTTCATGTAGACTATTTGTTGATTATAATAAATTATACAATTCATTGGCTGTTTGATTTCATTACTTTACCAATGAGCCTTGTACTTGGACACTGGGCTTAATGCATGTGCTTAACGTGGCATCCCAGACTGGGCAAATAAGGGACAACACTTTCTGCTTTTATGGCATTTTAATGCCCCCAAAGGGTGGCATATAGTTTTTTAACTGTCTGTCAGTCCGCCCGTCTGTCAGTCAGTCTGTCCATCCGAAAACTTTAACATTGGTCATAACTTTTGCAATATTGAATATAGCAACTTGATATTTGGCATGCATGTGTATCTCATGGAGCTGCACTTTTTGAGTGGTGAAAGGTCAAGGTCCTCCTTGAAGGTCAAATATATGGCTTCAAAGCGGCGCAGAAGGGGTTATTGTGTTTCTGACAAACACATCTCTTGTTCAACTAAAGGAATTTTTTTTAAATTACAATAAATCTAGTTTAGGAGGAAGTGTTGTCCTCATTAGCCTGTGCTAACTGCACAGGCTTATCTTTGATGACACTTTACCCACATGCATTCAGCTCAGAACAAGGCTCTTTAAGGGTTTAATAACATGGCACAAATAAACTGTTCACGAAAGGCATGTGCGCAAGAACAATATTGCTTGACCTTCCAGATTAAAGTCATGCATGAAGACAAAAATTGAAAAATATTACTTTTAATAAAAATATTAATTTTTCCAACAACTTAACACGAATGTTTATGAGAGATTTTTCTGGATGCCAAATAATGGTAGATATCTCTAGATGGCTCTATAAAAGCAGTATCTCCATTAAAGATCATTTGTGGTCATTCAAAATTGATAAATCACTTCGGTTCTAAATGGGTCACTATGAGCCTGGTTCGAAGAAAACTGGGCTTATCCCATATTAGCCTGCGCAGTCCGCACAGGCTAATCTTAGACAACATTTACTTCTAAAATTGTTGCTACCAAATTACTTCCTTTAAATAAGACATTCCATGACAGCTAAAAGGGGTGTCCCTAATTAGCCTGTGCAGACTGCACAGGAAGACCACATACTGGCCAAATTAATCCAGCCATTAAACACAATATTGGATAAAATGTAGGTAAAATTCTAAATGTATTGAGTTATGAAACAACCTGGGAAAAAAATAAACAAAGATGTAATTATAATCTCTTTTCTTTATTTAGCATAAAAATAACAGACATTTCTCAATCACAAAATGAGTTGATATATAAAATGGCCTATTAAGTAATATATAACATAAGTATCACAGACATATAAACACTTGCAAGTTAAATAGTCCTTTGTAGAATATCTTACACAAGCCAAGGGAGGTGAAACAATAAATGAATCTTTATTTCATTCTTACACATTTTTTTCTCTTCCATGACAATCAACTACTGCCTTGGAATAATATATCATACATGCATTTTGACATTAGAAGACTGTATGACAACACTTATAGTGATTGATAAATACATTATATTATACACCATTATTATACCTTACATTTTATAAGAAGCGTTCTTGGGTAGTAAAAAATTGTGCTATAAATTTATGACACCTTTCGAAAACAATTGTAAGCTTTTTCAATGTTCAATATGTTAATATTATATTTAATGTGGTAAAGTAATCCTGAATGTACACAACATAATGTGGTAAAGTAATCCTGAATGTACACAACATAATGTGGTAAAGTAATCCTGAATGTACACAACATAAATACCTCACATACTTAATGTACAATAATAATTGTTTAAGGCAACACTTAAATAATATTTGTGGTATATCCAATTTGTTAGCCTTACTGCCACTACAGTACACATACTTGTTTTTAACATAATAAGAAATAATGTTAAAAACCACACAGAAAATAAGAATTAATACATTAATAGCATAGCACACATAATAAATGCTTAAAAGTGTCCAAAATTAATTGAAAAATAGAGCTTAAGTCCCAAGAAAAAGAATCTTCATGTAAAAAGCATCTATAACATCTAACATTATTTTGTATTTAATTAACAAAAAGAACTCAAACAAGTTTAACCCTTCAGAAAAGTTCATCCATGATATTATATATTTAGTTTTTTTAAGAAACAAGTAGTATTCTGATGTTTGAATTTGTACTTATTAGTTAAAAATTAAGTGTTTGCATGACAGCAAGACATACTTCATAGTTAGAATATTTATGCCACCAACAAACTGATCTAAATCAATAATGATGTTTTTAAAGGTGTTATAACTGCCGTGCTAGATCATTACAGTTTTAATAATTTTCTTCATTTAAAGACTTAAGTCTAAGAATTGGTTGGTGATAACAAGCCAAGATTAAAAAGTAAAGCCCGAAAAGTCAATGTTTATTCCGTCTATCATCTATATAATCGAATTTCATCAATAGTTCTCCGGTCTAGCCAGCATACCCCCCACTCTCCCCCCGGCCCCTTCAAGCCCCTAGTTGCTGAGTGTCCTCATGTGTGGACTCTGAGGGAGGGGGGGCTGGGCAGGGGGCAGGATGTGGCCGCCCTTTCGGGTCAGCAGCAGGATCTCCTCCTTGAGGGCGTCTATCTCCTGGGCCTGCAGCTGAACCAGCTGGATCAGACGCTGCTTCTCACGGATGTCAGCCTTGCGCGCGCCGGAGAACTCCTCACCCTGCAACCATGGCAGAGAGAGATTAAGTTCAAATACATGATGTCTATGATGAAGATCTTATGAATGGTCCCACAGTGGGGATCGAACCCATGGCGCTCCGATTGCTTGGCTGACACCATAACCACTTCGCCACAGATACCTTTTGTGAGAAATTGAGCAATATATGGGATGAAACTATGATGGGGATCGGTTGAAAATAATGTATAAAATCATGGGGCAAACATTGAAGACAAAATATTAGAAAAAAGTAAAACAAGAGATGTGTTTGTCAGAAACACAATGCCCCCTAATGCGCCGCTTTTTTTGACCTTTGACCTTGAAGGATGACCTTGACCTTTCACCACTCAAAATGTGCAGCTACATGAGATACACAGGCATGCCAAATATCAAGTTGGTATGTTCAATATTTCAAAAGTTATTGCAAAACTTTACTGTAAGGTTAAAGTTTTGATGACAGAATGACGCAATGACAGACAGAAAGAAAGAAAGACAGGCCAAAAACAATATACCCCCGATCTATCAATCCGGGGGCATAAAAAGCAAAGGAAAATATATGTTTTAAATTAAAACTTTTAACATGCCCAGGTGAGCTAAATACTCAAAAAACATTGCCAAATTTATTTACGTTTTATGTATAGAATATTAAATATTGTGCGGTAAACAATTTTATCGTCAATAGGAAATCTTTAGCATATAGTGTACAACGTATTATTTTGTTTTTTAACTGACATTTCATACAAATTGGAAACATAAGAAAAAGAAGGTATATGTTATTTTCATGTAAAAATTGTCTTGCCCTTTGAAGAAACATACATAAAATCAAACATAAAACTCATGCAACTAATATAAATTTTCTCAAAAAAGATCTATCTAAATTTACTTTATATTAGCCTCATAGACTTTGCAAGTGTAACCTTGAGTGATCATATATTTGAATTGCAAACTAAATCTGGTAAAATCATGGTTATAAGACACTCCTCCTCTCTGTTGTCACAACATGCTCTATAAACAATATGAGTCAAGTTCTGGGAAAACTGGGCATAATGCATGTGCATAAAGTGTCATCCCAGATTAGCCTGTGCAGTCTGCACAGGCTAAGAGGGGAGGACACTTTCCGCTTTTATGACATTTTTGTTTAAATAAAGTCTCTAATTAGCAAAAGTCCAATTTATGCGGAAAGTGTCGTCCCTGCACAGGCTAATCAGGGGCGACACTTTACGCACATGCATTAAGCCCAGTTTTCCCAGAATGCTGCTCATATGATGCATTTGTGTAAAGTGTCTTCCAAGATCAGCCTGTGCAAACTGCACAGGCTAATCTGGGACAAAACTACACACATTAAGCCTCATTTCCCCAGGGCAAGGCTCTCATCTATCTATTGTCTTGAGGTCCCTAATCAAGGCTCTCATCTATCTATGTCTTGAGGTCTCTTATCACACATTGTGCATTTTCCATATCATAAAACAATTAATGATAATATTGCAGAGAATATTAGACACTTGTCAGTATCCTTTTGCAGAAAGTTATCTTTCTTTTTTGTATAATTTGAAATGGTTTCAACAGTATATGAAATAATGTATTCACATTAACTACCTCTTAACTTAATGTATTATACAATCAGCAAACAGTAAGCATGCTACTTTAACACAGTATCAAATAGAATTTAATTGTACATATGTTGAACCACAATTAATGCATAATAATTACTCCAAACTAACAAGATTTGAAACACACTGCTTAAAAATATTTTTGGAACAAAATATGGACACCCATGTATGCATGAAAGACTACTCTGCAATGAAAACTTCAACATTTGAAACATGAGTTCTCCCCCCTGTCTAATTTCTCTGTAGACACTCCACACATTCTAGACTTCCATAAATACAGCACAAAACTAGCTAATATCTCTCTGCACTGTGCTGCTTTCAATAGAGAAATAATCACTGCTGATAACTTCAATCATTATTGTTTTATCTTGATGTAAAACCAGCAAATTCTTCCATTTGTTGTAATGTATATTGTGTAAATACTGAAGCAAAATTTAATGCAAAAACAAACAAATGGAAAAGCGTGACACAAAGTTTTTGCCCCAAAAAAGTTAAATCTGTAGTATGTCCTGTGGTATAGACAAGTACACAGAGTGCAGGATCATGTGACTTTGTAGGGTTCCCCCTTTTAACTTGAATGGATGTATACACGACGTAAAGTGGCGCTTTATTTAAAAAAACTTTTTAAAATTATTTTTTCTTAAGAATTTCAACTAGTGAATAAAAGACAGATTTTTATGCTGCTTATGGCAATGTGAAATACATTGGAATTACTTTATTTAATAAGCCTGTGTTCTTGTTAAAAAAATCGGTATCTGCTGCATTAATTGTAAACGTTTATGCTTCACGCAATGAGAAATTTTGTCACCAATTTCAGACATATTCAAGGATTTATTCTTATACCTTTAGCTATTGGCACAAACTGCAAAAAAACTGTCTTTTATGAACTAAAGATTTTTGCAAATGTATTTCAATAAGCTGAGATATTTGCAAAAATAAAGTTTTTAACGGTGTGTTTGCATTCTGTCCAGCCCATGTGTAAACCCCTGAAACCCCGTTGATTCTGCACCCTGGTACCAGAAAGCCTTGATTTATTATTATTATTTTTAAATAGCCTCCAAAGGTGACATCATAAAATTTGATTTGGCAGCAAAAATACATTTAATGTAAAATTAATCATAAAAAAAGTTCACCTTGAAAGATGTTTTTTAAAAGATAAAATAAAGTACCATAGAAATCATAGATTTCAGAGAAAAAGCATGATTAATGCAGGCCTCTTTTTCATTTCATTAAACATTAAACAGTACTTTGCATCTTCAATATCTTGAAAAAAACTTAGAACCTTCAAACATCAAAAAGAACAGTTTCACTGTTTCTTGCATTGCAGTGCAGCTTGCAACTATAACTTACCCCTTTCTTTTGCTAAAATTAACAGCAAATAAATATACACCCATTTTTATAAGGTAAACTATTTAAAACAAATTGAAAAGTAAATAAAACATTCGAAGTTGCAAATAAATCTATGAATTAAGACATAGAACAGGAAATACAGGTTTAACAATCTATTTAAGTTTACAATCAATTTAAAAAAAGGCATTGGAGGTAAATATTCATACTTAAAAACAATTACCTTTTAGAGCATTATTTAAAATTGAAAAATATACATAACACACTGCATGATATTCAAACATCCTAATCCCTAGCGTTTGAACAAATACTCAAGAGCACAAAGAAATTATCAAGTGGAAAAAGTGTTGGAAAGGTAGTAATTATTGCTCAGTATATTAAACTATTAAATAGAATATTAAAACTTGTTTATGCATTGAGGTTTCAGGCAAAAAATTAAACTTTCTGAGAACTTGAAATGTATTTATGTTTCACAGAGTAGTGTGAATTTATCAACAATGATGGCCATTTCAAATATTTAACCCATTTTTGCCTAGTGGACTCTCCCATCCTTCTAAATTGGATCAATTTATTTCCAAAATTAGGGATGTCTAGTATATTTATTTCTATATTTAGAATATTTCTTACAGACATTTCTTTAAGCAAACAGCGCAGACCCTGGTGAGACGCCGCATCATGCGGCGTCTTATCTGGGTCTACGCTGTTTGCCAAGGCGTTTTTTCTAGACGCTAGGCATAAATGGGTTAATGTCACATTATTAGTTACACAAACATTTTGCTGCGAAGGAATTTATATAAATGAAAAAATATTAGTTTTGTGATGGTTTTGTTATAACAGAACTGAACAAAACAGAAGCAGTTATATCAAATACAACTAAATCATGTTCACCAAATCACCAAACAAAAAATTTTATTGAGAAAATGTAAGACAGGACAAGAGCATTACATTCACAATAAAGTTATACAAGCAACAATATAAAATTGAGTCATGCTCTGTAAAAAGGGGTTTTAATGCATGTGAGTAAAGCGTAGTCCCAGATTAGCCTGTGCAGTCCGCACAGGCTAATCAGGGATGACACTTTCAGCTTTTAAGATATTTTTTATTTAAAGAAAGTTTCTTCTTAAAAAAACAACAACAGTTTAGGCAAAAAGTGTCCTCCTTATTAGCCTGTGCAGACTTCACAGGCTTATCTGGGACGATACTTTAAGCAAATGCATTAAACATCCTTTTCACAGAGCGCCACTCAATTAGATTACACAACTATAACATAGCTCTAATATCGCCAGTACGCACCAGATTTTTCTGCCTGGAGTCCAAGGACCCTTCCGAGCCATGTTTCTTATCAAGCAGGGTGGAGAGTTGATTGAGACGCTTCGTGTTCTCTCGTATCAGGTCAGTGATCGCGTTCTTCTTCTCTGAAATCTTGTCCTGCAAGTAACAAACACAACTGATATCTTGCCCTGCAAGTCACACAATCAACTGAAATATTTTCCTGCAAGTCACACAAAAAACTGAAATCTTGTCCTGCAAGCCACACAAACAACTGAAATCTTGTCCTGCAAGTCACACAAACATACATGGCAGAAAAAAACAAAACTGTGATGCTGATAAATCAGCAAAAAAACTTATGGTATGTATTCTCTGGCTTATTTATAAGGCATTTCATGCTGCATGATAATGAGCCACAAAAAGTTGTTTTCATATATATTTCATAGTTATTGATAAAGACACAAGGAGAACAAATGACATAAAACATGTAAATACTCCGAGTTGAAGATTGGCAAACAGTAATAACTTTCTATATATACATAATGAACACGGTGCTGAAAAACCACATTCCTGTACCAGCATATGGAAATACACTACGGCCCTATAAATGTTGAAGTTACAACACATATGACCCATGTGTTGTAATTGTAAGAATTTAATACTATGTTATGCATTTGAACAGTGTATTTGTGTCTCGAAAATAACACCCAATATAAAGACAAGACTATTGCCAAGCAATATATGTCCCCTACTAGCTCCATCATTGTCAGATTTTGTTTTTATTTGTTGCCATAGCAACCAGAATTATTGATTTAGGAACAAAATGAAAAGACATGCATAATCTCCATATTGCCATCTGACCACATTTCAAGTTTCATAAAAAAATATGAAGAACTTTTAAAGTTATCGCAGGATCCAGAAAAGTGTGACAGACAGACTCAAAGACAGACGCACAGAGCGCAAACCAGTAGGGGACAATAAACTCCAACAACGGCTTAATTTTCTTAATTTTCTTGACAGATCAAGAAAAACTCTTCAATTGGTTAATATATGCATTAAAAATGATGTTCTGCAATGTTTAAGATTTTTGACACCATATTCAGCACTTTCCTGTTCAAAAGCAAGTAACAATGGCTATATGCAACCAGCATATAGTAACTCACAGGCTCTTCAGGTTTTATATTTGCCTCTCATATGTATCTGAGGTGTTGAAACTAAGTCTTAAAACTTAAATCTATTAAGAAAGGTCTTTTATTTAATTTGATTTTTGAAGGGACTGCTAACAGGTCAAAAAATGCATATGAGGGGAAAAGGATTAAATATCGTTTAGAAAGTACAGTAATAATAACAAAATACTGTTAATAAAATACAGTAATAATAACAAAATACTGTTAATAAAATACAGTAATAATAACAAAATACTGTTAATAAAATACAGTAATAATAACAAAATACTGTTAATAAAATACAGTAATAATAACAAAATACTGTTAATAAAATACAGTAATAATAACAAAATACTGTTAATAAAATACAGTAATAATAACAAAATACTGTTAATAAAATACAGTAATAATAACAAAATACTGTTAATAAAATACAGTTATAATAACAAAATATTCACGTTCTACTGTACAAGCTCCTAAGCACATTTTTTTAAACATATTTATTTATAGGAAATGTGGTTAAAAAAATAAATATTCTGAACTAAAATGATATCGTGTTAAACAAAATATCATTCAAATGCAACCTGAAAAGAAGAGTTCTATATGGGATCAGTTTGTGTCTGCAGACAGACTTCCATAATAACAAAGTCCTACATTATCAACACTACCCCACCACCCTACAGAGAACACCCCCCCTACTCACGTTCCACTCCACGACCTCCTCAGAACACTGTATCTCGGTGATGCGCAGTTTCTCCTTGAGCTCCTCGATGGTGCGGTTCACTGTGACCGTTTCCAGCTTCTCGATGTCCACCACGCAGCCAAACTTGGACACCATCATCTCCTCACACTCCTCATCCATCTCCGAGATCTTCGACTCAAACGTCTTGCGATCCTTGATCAACTGAACGTGCTTCTTCTTGGATTCCCTGTACAAATTAGGTCATGTTGTGTTGTAAAGTAGGTGCCGTTTTGACAACAAATTTTTAAATATTTATTTTTATTAAATTTGGTTAAAATTATTTTGATCTGATTATAAATGGTAGCATCAATATATAAATAAAATGTAATTCAAATCAATATAATAATTCTGCACACAATGTTCTTGAAAGGTAATTACATGCTTGACGATTTAATAATTTTTGCTTTAATTCACTTAAATTAACATCTCTCAGAGATACGCACTCACCGCACACTGGGACAAAAAAGACCTCTATAAGCCCTGTCGCCATTGCAGGTACTTGTAACACAAACGTTTGAGCCTCACGCTGGGTAAATGTGGTTCAATGCATGAGCGTACAGTGTCATCCCACATAAGACTGATCAGTCTGCACAGGCTTATCAAGGACAACACTTTTTGCTTTTATGAAATACTCTTTTTAAAGGAAGTCTCTTCTTAACAAAAATTCAGTTAAAGCGGAAAGTATCGTCCATTATTAGCCTGTGCGGTTGTTTTTCACATGCATTTAGCCCTAGTTTCCCCCGAGTGTGGCTCACACAATTAACAACTCCGTAACACACAGCCCAGTAAGCTGCACTCACTTCATGTATTTCTTCTGTGAGTGTTTCTCATGCTCCAGTTCCTTGATTCTCATCTGCAGCCTGGTGACCCCGTGGGACTCGAACACGAGGGTGTGTGAGAGGTCCTGGGGCAGCACTCCGTTCACCATGTACTGGATCTGGTGCAGTTTCAGGGACACGACCACGTCCAACTCGTTCAGCTTCTGCTGCTTCTCTAGCTGTAAGGGGAGGCAATCATGGAATAGTTGATGGTAAAGGGAGGTAATTATTGTTGTTTGTAAAGGGAGGCAATCACGGCATAGTTGATGGTAAAGGGAGGTAATTATTGTTATGTTTGTTAGGGGAGGCAATCATGGGAAATACAGGGTGTTCAAAGTTGATGGTAAAGGGAGGTAATTATTGGTATGTTTGAAAGGGGAGGCAATCATTAGAAATACAGGGTGTTAACAGTTGATGGTAAAGGGAGGTAATTATTGCTGTGTTTTTACCGCCACTTCTCTAGCTTTAAGGGAAGGCAATCATTAGAAATAAAAGGTACCAACAGATGATTGTATTGGGGAAAAGGGAAGTTATTATTGTAATGTTTGTAAGGGGAAGGCAATCATGAAAAATAAAGGGTATTTACAGTTTATTGCTAGGTGGAAAAGATAGGTAATTATTGCTATGTTTGTTTGTTCATTTGAAATTTTGTCTCTACTGAAATTGCCATTAGTTAACTTTGTTCTCATCGTGAGGAATTATCAAACATATTTCTACAAATGAAACTCTAAAAATAAAAGTGTGAAAAAACATTCACGTCAGCGTATATGAAACTTCAATAATCAAAGTATAAAGAAATCAATTGCATCAGGGTATACAGTGTACCTGGAATGCCTCGAGGTCTTGTTGTGCGGTCTTAAGTCCGCTGTCGATGACCTTGGACTTCTTGCCGTAGCCCTCGAGTTCCTTCTTTAGCGCGTCGTTGGTTTTCTTCTCCTCCACGAGGGCCTCCTCAATGTCCAGGCGCTTCTCACGCTGCTGGCATGTGGCTTCATAGAGGTTCTGAAATGTGAGATAGATGTATCAGTTTTTGCTTTAAGACATGGCTTTCTACAGTTCCTTGCATGTACTAGTTGCATCTGAGCTGTGCATTGTGAAAAAGGGCCTGAATGCATATATGCGTTAAGTGTCGTCCCAGATGAGCCTGTGCAGTCCACACAAGCTTATAAGGAACAACAATTTCTGCCTAAACTAGATTTTTACTAATAAGAGAGTTCCTTAAACTGAAAAATAGAATGAAAGCAGAAAGTGTTGCCCCTGATTAGCCTGTGCAGACTGCGCAATGAAAGCAGAAAGTGTTTCCCCTGATAAGCCTGTGCAGACTGCGCAATGAAAGCAGAAAGTGTTGCCCCTGATAAGCCTGTGCAGACTGCGCAATGAAAGCAGAAAGTGTTGCCCCTGATAAGCCTGTGCAGACTGCGCAATGAAAGCAGAAAGTGTTGCCCCTGATAAGCCTGTGCAGACTGCACAATGAAAGCAGAAAGTGTTGCCCCTGATAAGCCTGTGCAGAATGCGCAATGAAAGCAGAACGTGTTGCCCCTGATTAGCCTCTGCAGACTGCACAATGAAAGCAGAAAGTGTTGCCCTTGATTAGCCTGTGCAGACTGCACAATAAAAGCAGAAAGTGTAGCCCCTGATTAGCCTGTGCAGACTGTGCAATGAAAGCAGAAAGTGTTGCCCCTGATTAGCCTGTGCAGGCTGCACAATGAAAGCAGAAAGTGTTGCCCCTGATAAGCCTGTGCAGACTATGCAATGAAAGCAGAAAGTGTTGCCCCTGATTAGCCTGTGCAGACTGCGCAATGAAAGCAGAAAGTGTTGCCCCTGATTAGCCTGTGCAGACTGCGCAATGAAAGCAGAAAGTGTTGCCCCTGATAAGCCTGTGCAGACTGCGCAATGAAAGCAGAAAGTGTTGCCCCTGATTAGCCTATGCAGACTGTGCAATGATAGCAGAAAGTGTTGCCCCTGATTAGCCTGTGCAGACTGCGCAATGATAGCAGAAAGTGTTGCCCCTGATTAGCCTATGCAGACTGCGCAATAATAGCAGAAAGTGTTGCCCCTGATTAGCCTATGCAGACTGCGCAATGATAGCAGAAAGTGTTGCCCCTGATTAGCCTGTGCAGACTGCGCAATGAAAGCAGAAAGTGTTGCCCCTGATTAGCCTGTGCAGACTGCACAATGATAGCAGAAAGTGTTGCCCCTGATTAGCCTGTGCAGACTGCGCAATGATAGCAGAAAGTGTTGCCCCTGATTAGCCTGTGCAGACTGCGCAATGAAAGCAGAAAGTGTTGCCCCTGATTAGCCTGTGCAGACTGCGCAATGATAGCAGAAAGTGTTACCCCTGATAAGCCTGTGCAGACTGCGCAATGAAAGCAGAAAGTGTTGCCCCTGATAAGCCTGTGCAGACTGCGCAATGAAAGCAGAACGTGTTGCCCCTGATTAGCCTCTGCAGACTGCGCAATGAAAGCAGAAAGTGTTGCCCCTGATTAGCCTGTGCAGACTGCGCAATGAAAGCAGAAAGTGTTGCCCCTGATTAGCCTGTGCAGACTGCGCAATGAAAGCAGAAAGTGTTGCCCCTGATTAGCCTGTGCAGACTGCGCAATGAAAGCAGAAAGTGTTGCCCCTGATTAGCCTGTGCAGACTGCGCAATGAAAGCAGAAAGTGTTGCCCCTGATAAGCCTGTGCAGACTGCGCAATGAAAGCAGAAAGTGTTGCCCCTGATTAGCCTGTGCAGACTGCGCAATGAAAGCAGAAAGTGTTGCCCCTGATAAGCCTGTGCAGACTGTGCAATGAAAGCAGAAAGTGTTGCCCCTGATAAGCCTGTGCAGACTGTGCAATGAAAGCAGAAAGTGTTGCCCCTGATTAGCCTGTGCAGACTGCACAATTAAAGCAGAAAGTGTTGCCCCTGATTAGCCTGTGCAGACTGCGCAATGAAAGCAGAAAGTATTGCCCCTGATTAGCCTGTGCAATGCAAGCAGAAAGTGTTGCCCCTGATAAGCCTGTGCAGACTGCGCAATGAAAGCAGAAAGTGTTGCCCCTGATTAGCCTGTGCAGGCTGCGCAATGAAAGCAGAAAGTGTTGCCCCTGATAAGCCTGTGCAGACTGCGCAATGAAAGCAGAAAGTGTTGCCCCTGATAAGCCTGTGCAGACTGCGCAATGAAAGCAGAAAGTGTTGCCCCTGATAAGCCTGTGCAGACTGCACAATGAAAGCAGAAAGTGTTGCCCCTGATTAGCCTGTGCAGACTGCACAATGAAAGCAGAAAGTGTTGCCCCTGATAAGCCTGTGCAGACTGCACAATGAAAGCAGAAAGTGTTGCCCCTATTAAGCCTGTGCAGACTGCGCAGAGCGAGGCTCATATGTAAGTTTTTTGCTTCAAGACATGGCTTTCTACAGTTGCTAGAATGCACTTAATTCTTTAATTTTAAACTGGATGCTCTAGTTTTAAGGATTTATTTTTATTTAATTTGTAAAACACTTATCCTTAAATTGAAATGCATACTGTAGAATTAATAATGTTCATGAGGGCCCAATTTTCGCACTCTTGCTTCTGTGGGAATTCATGAATGCAAACATGTAAGGATTTTACCACAAGTCAGATTGTCAGTATACACTTCAACCATCCTAGTACAGGAGTTCATAGTTTATAAAATGTTCCTCTTGTTCAATGTTCACATTAATAAAGTGCTAACACAATAATCCTATCTCCAGTCTACGTACAAGTGAGCTGTGAATGTCTAGCTGTTAAATAGGGGACCACCCCGTGCATTTCTTAATTGCAACAAGACTATTGCCAAGCAATACAAGCAAATTTGTTATATTGATATCCCCAGCCATTATACTTCTGGACACAAGATATGGCTCCGGACACACAAAAAAAGCATTTTATCAAAATACAAAGGGCCATAACTCTATTATTATTCGATGGTGTACAATGCCATTTGGTGTGCATCATCCTCGTATCCATATATATACTCATACCAAGTTTCAATGAAATCTGCCAAAGAACTTCCAAGATATGGCTCCGGACACAAAAGTGCTGGACTGACGGACAGAAGGACGGATGGACAGACAATGCCAAAACAATATCCCTCCGCCTATGGTGGGGGGTAAAAAGTCCCCTACCGGCTCCACCATTGTCAGAAATTCCACCATTGTCAGAATATTTTTTTATTTGTTGCCATAGCAACCAGAATTTTTGACGTAGGAACAAAATGAAATGATGCGCATAATGTCCATATTGCCATCTATCCATGTTCCAAGTTTTATGAAAAAATATTAAGAACTTTTAAGTTATCGCAGGATCCAGAAAACCACCATTTTCAGCAGTATTTGTAGTCTATTTGTTGCCATAGCAACCAGAATTTTTGACATAGGAACAAAATGAAATGACGTGCATAATGTCCACATTGCCATCTATGCGTGTTCCAAGTTTCATGAAAAAATATTAAAACCTTTTATACTTATCGCAGGATCCAGAAAACCACCATTTTCAGCAGTATTTCTATTTGTTGCCATAACAACCATAATTTTAGACGTAGGAACAAAATGAAATGACGTGCATAATGTCCATATTGCCATCTATCCGTGTTCCAAGTAACATGAAAAAATATTAAGAACTTTTAAAGTTATCGCAGGATCCAGAAAAGTGTGACAGCCGAACAGACAGACAGTGCGCAAACCATAAGTCCCCTCCGGTGAAACTGGTAGGGGACTAACAAACAAGCTGCCATAATGACTGGCGTTATGACAGACGGGGCGTAACAGCAATTAATCGAAGGATATTTAGTTAGATTTCTTTTAAATTGAAATTGGAAATTTTAAGACGGCGCTCATATGTAAGTAATTTGAACCAAGCTTGCTTTCACAGTATTTGAAGTTTGACATGTATATAATTATAGGGCTTTATAAAAACCCAGACCCAGTCTATGGAAATATTATTTTCATGCAAAATGAAGAATTTTAAATTGCATAATTTTATAAATAAATCCTGATGACAAAATGCTTTTACTTGAACATTTTCTTCTTTTAACTTTTCAATGAGCCTTGTTTTGGGAATACTGGGTTTAATGCTTGTGTATAAAGTTGTGTCCAAGATTAGCCTGCGCAGTCTGCACGGTCTAATCAGTCCATGGCATTTTCAATTTTAAGAAAAATTTTCTTTACACATAATCTAATTATAACATAAATTCAGGCTAAAGAGTCTTCCTTGATTAGCCTGTGCAGACATGCATTAAGCCCTTATTTTCAGAGAATGAGGCTCAGATACTGACCTGATCACATCCTGGTGGACAGATGTCCAGGTCATATCCGCCACTCTCAGATTCATCCTCGTCCTCCTCCTCATCCCAGTCTTCATCTTCATCACTGTCATCATCACTGTCCTCCTCATCATCTGCGAGACATGAACATAGTGTCAGGTATCATTGGGATCCATAAAATGTTAGGATAAATAGCAGTACTATCATCATATCTGTCCTCATCATCTGTGAAACATCCTCATGTCATTTAAAAAAACACAGGAGTCCATAACACAATAAGCATTAGAGTTCCCATTATCATCCTCACTGCCCCCATTATTATCTGAAAGGCATGTGCAGGCTTATCTGGGAAGACAATTTACGCACATGCATTAAGCCCCATTTTCTTAGAGTGAGGATCATAATACAATAATGATTATAAGCAGTACTTCTATCGGGGATGCCATACTAATGACCTATTTACATGACTATAAGAATGCTGTCATTTATAACGGGACAGGAGTCCATATCACAAAAGGACTATTGGCAGTACTTCTATCGGGGATGTCATACTAATGACCTATTTACATGACTATAAGAATGCTGTCATTTATAACGGGACAGGAGTCCATATCACAAAAGGACTATTGGCAGTACTTCTATCGGGGATGTCATACTAATGACCTATTTACATGACTATAAGAAGGCTGTCATTTATAACGGGACAGAAGTCCATATCACAAAAGGACTATTGGCAGTACTTCTATCGAGGATGTCATACTAATGACCTATTTACATGACTATAAGAAGGCTGTCATTTATAACGGGACAGAAGTCCATATCACAAAAGGACTATTGGCAGTACTTCTATCGAGGATGTCATACTAATGACCTATTTACATGACTATAAGAATGCTGTCATTTATAACGGGACAGGAGTCCATATCACAAAAGGACTATTGGCAGTACTTCTATCGAGGATGTCATACTAATGACCTATTAACATGACTATAAGAAGGCTGTCATTTATAACGGGACAGAAGTCCATATCACAAAAGGACTATTGGCAGTACTTCTATCGAGGATGTCATACTAATGACCTATTTACATGACTATAAGAATGCTGTCATTTATAACGGGACTGGAGTCCATATCACAAAAGGACTATTGGCAGTACTTCTATCGAGGATGTCATACTAATGACCTATTTACATGACTATAAGAATGCTGTCATTTATAACGGGACAGGAGTCCATATCACAAAAGGACTATTAGCAGTACTTCTATCGAGGATGTCATACTAATGACCTATTTACATGACTATAAGAAGGCTGTCATTTATAACGGGACAGAAGTCCATATCACAAAAGGACTATTGGCAGTACTTCTATCGAGGATGTCATACTAATGACCTATTTACATGACTATAAGAATGCTGTCATTTATAACGGGACAGGAGTCCATATCACAAAAGGACTATTGGCAGTACTTCTATCGAGGATGTCATACTAATGACCTATTTACATGACTATAAGAATGCTGTCATTTATAACGGGACAGGAGTCCATATCACAAAAGGACTATTGGCAGTACTTCTATCGAGGATGTCATACTAATGACCTATTTACATGACTATAAGAAGGCTGTCATTTATAACGGGACAGAAGTCCATATCACAAAAGGACTATTGGCAGTACTTCTATCGAGGATGTCATACTAATGACCTATTTACATGACTATAAGAATGCTGTCATTTATAACGGGACAGGAGTCCATATCACAAAAGGACTATTGGCAGTACTTCTATCGAGGATGTCATACTAATGACCTATTTACATGACTATAAGAATGCTGTCATTTATAACGGGACAGGAGTCCATATCACAAAAGGACTATTGGCAGTACTTCTATCGAGGATGTCATACTAATGACCTATTTACATGACTATAAGAAGGCTGTCATTTATAACGGGACAGAAGTCCATATCACAAAAGGACTATTGGCAGTACTTCTATCGAGGATGTCATACTAATGACCTATTTACATGACTATAAGAAGGCTGTCATTTATAACGGGACAGGAGTCCATATCACAAAAGGACTATTGGCAGTACTTCTATCGAGGATGTCATACTAATGACCTATTTACATGACTATAAGAAGGCTGTCATTTATAACGGGACAGGAGTCCATATCACAAAAGGACTATTGGCAGTACTTCTATCGAGGATGTCATACTAATGACCTATTTACATGACTATAAGAAGGCTGTCATTTATAACGGGACAGGAGTCCATATCACAAAAGGACTATTGGCAGTACTTCTATCGAGGATGTCATACTAATGACCTATTTACATGACTATAAGAAGGCTGTCATTTATAACGGGACAGGAGTCCATATCACAAAAGGACTATTGGCAGTACTTCTATCGAGGATGTCATACTAATGACCTATTTACATGACTATAAGAAGGCTGTCATTTATAACGGGACAGAAGTCCATATCACAAAAGGACTATTGGCAGTACTTCTATCGAGGATGTCATACTAATGACCTATTTACATGACTATAAGAAGGCTGTCATTTATAACGGGACAGGAGTCCATATCACAAAAGGACTATTGGCAGTACTTCTATCGAGGATGTCATACTAATGACCTATTTACATGACTATAAGAAGGCTGTCATTTATAACGGGACAGGAGTCCATATCACAAAAGGACTATTGGCAGTACTTCTATCGAGGATGTCATACTAATGACCTATTTACATGACTATAAGAAGGCTGTCATTTATAACGGGACAGGAGTCCATATCACAAAAGGACTATTGGCAGTACTTCTATCGAGGATGTCATACTAATGACCTATTTACATGACTATAAGAATGCTGTCATTTATAACGGGACAGGAGTCCATATCACAAAAGGACTATTGGCAGTACTTCTATCGAGGATGTCATACTAATGACCTATTTACATGACTATAAGAAGGCTGTCATTTATAACGGGACAGGAGTCCATATCACAAAAGGACTATTGGCAGTACTTCTATCGAGGATGTCATACTAATGACCTATTTACATGACTATAAGAATGCTGTCATTTATAACGGGACAGGAGTCCATATCACAAAAGGACTATTGGCAGTACTTCTATCGAGGATGTCATACTAATGACCAATTTACATGACTATAAGAATGCTGTCATTTATAACGGGACAGGAGTCCATATCACAAAAGGACTATTGACAGTACTTCTATCGAGGATGCCATACTAATGACCTATTTACATGACTATAAGAATGCTGTCATTTATAACGGGACAGGAGTCCATATCACAAAAGGACTATTGACAGTACTTCTATCGAGGATGCCATACTAATGACCTATTTACATGACTATAAGAATGCTGTCATTTATAACGGGACAGGAGTCCATATCACAAAAGGACTATTGGCAGTACTTCTATCGAGGATGTCATACTAATGACCTATTTACATGACTATAAGAAGGCTGTCATTTATAACGGGACAGGAGTCCATATCACAAAAGGACTATTGGCAGTACTTCTATCGAGGATGTCATACTAATGACCTATTTACATGACTATAAGAAGGCTGTCATTTATAACGGGACAGGAGTCCATATCACAAAAGAACTATTGGCAGTACTTCTATCGAGGATGTCATACTAATGACCTATTTACATGACTATAAGAATGCTGTCATTTATAACGGGACAGAAGTCCATATCACAAAAGGACTATTGGCAGTACTTCTATCGAGGATGTCATACTAATGACCTATTTACATGACTATAAGAAGGCTGTCATTTATAACGGGACAGAAGTCCATATCACAAAAGGACTATTGGCAGTACTTCTATCGAGGATGTCATACTAATGACCTATTTACATGACTATAAGAAGGCTGTCATTTATAACGGGACAGAAGTCCATATCACAAAAGGACTATTGGCAGTACTTCTATCGAGGATGTCATACTAATGACCTATTTACATGACTATAAGAAGGCTGTCATTTATAACGGGACAGGAGTCCATATCACAAAAGGACTATTGTGATGCAATATGGTCCCCTACCGGTGAACTCCACCATTTTCAGCAATGTTTCTAGTCTATTTGTTGGCATAGAAACCAGAATTCTTGACGTAAGAACAAAATGAAATGACGTGCATAATTATTGTCATCTATCCATGTTTCAAGTTTCATGAAAAAAAATGAAGAACTTTAAAAGTTATCGCAGGATCCACCATTTTCAGCAATATTTCTAGTGTATTTGTTGCCATAGCTACTACAATTCTTGACGTAGGAACAAAATCAAATGATGTGCATAATCTCCATATTGCCATCTGTCCATATTTCAAGTTTCATGAAAAAATATGAAGAACTTTTAAAGCTATCGCAGGATCCAAAAAAGTGTGACAGACTTACACACAGAGCGAAACCCAGAAGTCCCCTCCGGTTTCACCGGTAGTGGACAATAATCATAAGATGTCCAATTATCATCATTACTGTCATCTATTTACATGGCAATAAGGATGCTATCTTATACAAAGAAGTATTTCACAAAACAAAATGACAACATTTTTCCTTTTCCTGTAAATCCTACCCAAGTAGACCCATGTTAATAGTGAAATGACATTATTGTTGCATGCACAAATTTATGATATTGTAGCGCGTCGTCTGTGGTTCCGTATTCTTGTCAGGAATACTTCAATATTACTAATGTGGTTTTATGCTTATTTAATTATTAAAATGAGTAAAACAATTCAGTTTAAAACTTCATTAACCTTTCATTCTTTAACGTTGAAATTCAAAGAAGGTATAATTTGACGAACACAATGTAAACATGACCAGTTTTTATGGCCCAACCAAGAATTCTTGGTCGCCTGCCCCAGAATTATTGGCCATCAACCCAAAAAGTGGGTCAGTGACCAAAAAAGTTGGTCATCGTGATGTCGATCGACCAGAAAAATGGTCATGAACGCTCAAAATGACATCACGCAAAAATACACCGCCATATTGGATTTTGAACAAAAATTTATGTAAAACAAACTATGGACGCTTAGAGAAATGGATACACCACTTTAGACAAGTATTAAACAGAGATTTCATCATATCTACAGATAACCTGCTTCATGCCTAGTTGAGTCGCTGCCAGAAATAACTAAAATTTAACCACAATCAAACGCGACAAGATGGCTGCAACTAGATCAGAAATGTGAGTGATCTGACAATAACATACAAAAAATGTACTGATGTATGCATATTAAAATAGGCATGCAGTGAAGATGTAAAGGTATAGTCACTAAACCTTATAAGAAGCTGTTTTTATACGGCTATGTCTTTATGTGTTTGTATGCTGTATTCTGAAATTAGCAAGTTCACATGCAAATTAAATCATGGCTGCTTAAATATTCAATACATGGGTTGTACGGCAATGGGTAAGTTAAGTTAAATTCATAATATAAACAAATATTAGATACTTTAATGGTCCTATATGCAGGGCATATCAATAGTTTGACCAAGTTGAGAACCAAAACTGAAATATAAAGATGCTATTCAATTCTTCTGGGAAAACTGGCATTGTCACCCCAGATAATCCTGTGCAGTCCACACAGGCTAATTACGACACTTTCTGCTTTTATGGAATTTGTCCTTTAAAGGAGCTCTAAACAAAAAACAACAACAGTGTGGGCAGAAAGCGCACATGCTGATCTGGGATAAAACTTTACACACATACATTTAACCGCTTTTTCCCAGTTAACCTTGGTTAATTTCTGGATGAGATAACCCACCTTGAAAAAGTGTAGCTAATAGATAGCAGGTAACGTATCTATGACATTAAAATATTATTGCAGCATCCTTACCATCTCCCTCTGTGGTCTTTTTCTTGGATCTCTTGATCTTCTTCTTGAAGACCTTGGTAAGGTAGTCTGCAAACTTGTTGTTGTCTCCAAGGGAGACCTGGAAGGCTGCGTACAGGGCCTTCTCCCGCTCCTGCAGCTTCTCTATCTCCTTCTTCTTCACCTCCAGCTTGGACGTCACCTCAACTATCTGATACAGAGAGGGGGCTAATCACTGTCTGACATACATAAACATGTCACCTCAACTGGCTGACATACATAAACTATCTGATAAACAGAAAAGTAGTGGGTTTTTACCTTCTCTATAAAGTTCCGGTAGAAGGCATATTCCCAATCGAGAAAAAACAAAAAAAAATCCCTATTGCCATCCGAAAAAATCCCAAAAGGAAGTAAAATTGCAGTATCTATGGACTTAATTAAATGAGCAATGACATCAAGCAAATAAAGAGCCCATAACGCCCAATCTAAAGAGTTCACGACGCAAATTTCCCAATTTCAGGGTTTTTTACTTATTTTTCCGGAACTGAAATTAACCAGTACTATTCCAAATCAGTAAGACTTGCAAGGCTTTCCTTTGACTCTCATTTTGAACCTTTGCCTCTCATTTTGGACCTTTGACTCTCATTTTGAATTGTTGACTCTCATTTTGAACCTTTGACTCTCATTTTGAACCTTTGACACTCATTTTGAACTTATGACCATCATTTTGAATCTTTGACTTATTTTAAATATTTGACTCTCATTTTGAACTTATGACCATCATTTTGAATCTTTGAATCATTTTGAATCTTTGGCTCTCATTTTGAACCTTTGACTCTCATTTTAAACTTTTGACCATCATTTTGCATCTTTGACTCATTTTGAATCTTTTCCTCTCATTTTGAATCTTTGACTCAAAAAAAAAATAAATAAATAAACAAGATGTGTTTGTGAAACACAATGTCCCCCTATATGACATTTGACCTTGAAGGATGACCTTGACCGTGACCCTTCACCACTCAAAATATGCAGCTCCATAAGATACACATGCATGTCAAATATAAAATTGCTAGCTTCAATATTGCAGAAGTTACATTACATGAGCAATTTTGACCCATATATTTGACCTTGAAGGATGATCTTGACCTTTCACCACTCAAAATGTGCAGCTCCATGAGATACACATGCATGCCAAATATCAAGTTGCTATCTTCAATATTGCAAAAGTATTCATAAAATAAGCCATTTGGGCCACATATATTTGACCTCTGACCTTCAAGGATGACCTAGACCTTCACCACTCAAAATGTGCAGATCCATGAGATTCACATGCATGCCAAATATCAAGTTGCTATCTTCAATATAGCAAAAGTATTCATAAAATGAGCGATTTTGGCCTCATATATTTGACCTCTGACCTTGAAGGATGACCTTGACCTTTCACCACTCAAAATGTGCAGCTCCATGAGATACACACGCATGCCAAATATTAAGTTGCTATATTCAATATAGCAAAAGTTATTGCAAAATGTTAAAGTTGGCGCAAACCAACCAACCAACCCACCAACAGACCAACCAACCAACAGACCAACAGACAGGGCAAAAACAATATGTTCCCCACTACTATAGTGGGGGACATAAAAATTCAAAATGATACATTAATTACTGGATAACCACAATGTGTTGAAAGGGCAATCTGACAAAACCAAAATCTAGCTTTTAAGTCCTCAATCTGACATATTAAACGTGTTACAGCAGTTGAGGTTCTACAGACACTCTAGTTTCTTGGTTCTACCTTTGCCTGCATGTCCAGTTTCTCCTGCTGTTTGTTCGTCACTTTCTCTGCCAGCACATCCTCTCTCTTCTCGTACTCCTTGAGCAGCACCAGCTCTTCGAACAGCGTCACCTGTCTGAAATACACAACAACCTGATCACCTGTCTGAAATACACAATGACTTGATCACCTGTCTGAAATACACAATAACTTGATCACCTGTCTGAAATACACAAGAACTTGATCACCTGTCTGAAATACACAAGAACCTGATCACCTGTCTGAAATACACAATAACCTGATCACCTGTCTGAAATACACAATAACTTGATCACCTGTCTGAAATACACAATAACCTGATCACCTGTCTGAAATACACAATAACTTGATCACCTGTCTGAAATACACAAGAACTTGATCACCTGTCTGAAATACACAAGAACCTGATCACCTGTCTGAAATACACAAGAACCTGATCACCTGTCTGAAATACACAATAACCTGATCACCTGTCTGAAATACACAATAACCTGATCACTTGTCTGAAATACACAAGAACCTGATCACCTGTCTGAAATACACAAGAACTTGATCACCTGTCTGAAATACACAAGAACCTGATCACCTGTCTGAAATACACAAGAACCTGATCACCTGTCTGAAATACACAATAACCTGATCACCTGTCTGAAATACACAATAACGTGATCACCTGTCTGAAATACACAAGAACTTGATCACCTGTCTGAAATACACAATAACCTGATCACCTGTCTGAAATACACAATAACGTGATCACCTGTCTGAAATACACAAGAACTTGATCACCTGTCTGAAATACACAAGAACTTGATCACCTGTCTGAAATACACAAGAACCTGTTTCACCACCATAACACTAAGCAAAATACTATTGTTTAAAACCTTTTCTGCTGATAGTTATATTTCCCAGTAATTTTGGTTATTTTGAGGGATTTTATTTGTCTTATCCAAGACAATGCTGTAGTAAACAAACAGACCTCAGGTCAGCGTTCTTCATGATGACAATTTACCACCAAAAAGCATTACATAGAGGATATTTGTTGGATTCGGTGGATTATCAATTTTCACGAGTGATCATAGAAAATAATATTTTCACGAGTGAAAATATATATTTTATATGATCACGAGTGAATTAAAATCGATAATCCACCGAACCCAACAAATTTTCTTTTTATTTTATTCTTTTTTTCACAGTTTATATACATTGTAAAAGAGATTAACTAAAGAATTTCGTTGGGAAAATAACGTCATTTTGTCAAAAAATGACGTCATTTAACATAAACAGTGAAAATTATCGATAATTTTCACTGATAATTTTCATTGTTTGAAACAGTGAAATTATCAGTTTTAATTAACTGATATTTCTCTATAAACCACCGGAAAACATAAAATAAAACTGTTTAAACCTTTTCTAGTGATTGCAGTATTGCGCATTAATTTTCATATTTTTTAAGGATTATACCATTTGGGTGAACCATTAAACAGAGTTTAATGCATGTACGTAAAGTGCCATCTCAAAAGGGCCTGTGCAGTCCTCACAGGCTAATCTGGGATGACACTTTCAGCTTTAACCCTTTACCACTTAGAAACGTATTTTTACGCATTTGCAGTCCCTTAGAAAGTTAAATATAACTTAAGACCTTTCTTAAAGGCTTCATATCCAACCCTTAGTAACTGATGAGCAGCAAACAGCATAAAACCTGAACAGACTGTTCTGGTTTTATGCTGTTTGCACATACCCATTTTCACTTTGCTTCTGAGTGGGAGAGGGTTAAGAGAATACTGTGGTAACCAACTGACCTAAGGTCAGCGTTCTTCATGATGATGTCCAGTTTAAACTTGTCATGTCTCAGCAGTCTCAGCTCAGCATCAAAGTTGTCCTTGATCTCCTTGATGCGGCTCAACAGACGCTCCTGCTCATACGTCAACCTGAAATGGTACTATCCAGTGTTTTTTTTCATCATTTGGGGAATGGGGCCGAGTCACTTTGGATTGGGAAATTTTCAATTCTATTGCCTGAAATTGGGAAATTACTGTTGTTGATTTTATGCTTAGAAATACTTTAAAATTGATAATAAAAGTGATGTGAATATTATATTTTCTATGGTTCAACTTACAGAGCTAGATTTGGAGATAATTTGACATGTTTAGATTATTAAAAAAATATTTTTGGGGGGAAACCTTCCATTGGGAATTTTTAGGTCCCATTTGGGTAAAATATATACTTTTTTAAATGTCCCCCTACCGGACCCAAATTCGAAAAAAAAACACTGCTATCTGTATGAGCTTCTCACAAGGCCATAATGGCGTATTGGGTATGGTGTTTGCCTAGCTAATGAGAGGTCACAGGTTTGATCCCCACTGTGGGAGCATTCTTTAGATCAATCCAAACTGCACAACAACAATCGGGAAACCTAATCAAGGGCATTTAAAAAAAGCCTGAGAATTTTTATGAAATTGAGCTTAAACTGCAGCTTTGTCACAGACGTGACAAATACCCCCACATGCCGCATTGACACATAATATTTTGCATGTCGTCTTCACAAAAAACAGCGGACACCATGCTCAATTTTTAAAACGCACTACATGACTCCTTGACCTAGTTTTTGACCCAGAAAGGCCCATGTTATAACTTGGCCTTAAGATATCTCAATAAAACTTCTTACCAAGTTTGGTGAAGATCGGATGTAAACTACTTGAATCAGAGAGCAGACACCATGCTGAATGTTAAAAAACGCACTAAGTGACCCCGTGACCTAGTTTAAGGCCCGGAATGGCCCATGTTCAAACTTGTCCTAGAGATCATTTAGATAAAACTTGTGACCAAGTTTGGTTAGGATTGTATGAAAACTACTTGAATTAGAGAGCAGACAACATGGTGAGGTTTAAAATGCACTAAGATACCCCGTGACCTAGTTTTTGACCCGGCATGACCCATATTCAAACTTGACCTAGACATCATCTAGATACAACTTCTGATCAAGTTTGGTGAAGATTTGATGAAAACTACTTGAATTAGAGAGCAGACAACATTGTGATGTTTAAAACACACTAAGTAACCCCGTGACCTAGTTTTTGACCCGGCATGGCCCATGTTCGAACTTGGCCTAGACATCATCTAGTTACAACTTCTGACCAAGTTTGGTGAAGATCGGATGAAAACTACTTGAATTAGAGAGCTGACAACATGCTGAATGTTTAAAACGCACTAAGTGACCCTGTGACCTAGTTTTTGACCGGCAATGCCCATGTTCGAACTTGGCCTAGACATCGTGTAGATACAACTTTTGACCAAGTTTGGTGAAGATCGGATGAAAACTACTTGAATTAGAGAGCGGACACTTAATACGGACAGACCCCCTAAACTTCGTTTTTGGGGGCATAATAAATACGTTAAATTTAATTTATTCTATAATGCCAATTTTTCCACAACACATGTAGCATTAACTCTAGTTATTTGGATCAAGTGTCGATGCTGATTAATCATTGTTTGGTTTGAGTGTAAAGCTCTAAAATTGTAATAGGTACAAACATTATGATTTTGACTCAAGTTCTAATGCAATTTGAGCCTCTTTCTGGGAAAATTGGGCTTAATGCATGTGCATAGTGTTGTCCCAGATGAATCAGGCTTATCAGGGACAACACCTTCTGTCAAGACTATATGAACATTTAGAAAATAATTGCTTAAAACAAACATTTCCATAAAGGCAGAAAGTGTCATCCCTGATTAGCCTGTGCTGACTGCACAGGCTAACTTGGGATAACACTTTAGGCAGATGCATAAAGGCCAGTTTTCCCAGAATGAGGCTCAGTGAAAACAAACTCACATCCAGGCAAAAAGCACATTTGGTTCCTTCTTTATTGAAATGTGTTCAGAGTGTACATTACCTATCTTTAAGATTGATACCCCATTTCAGACTCTCTACGACCACCCCCCACCCCCACCCCCACCTCTGTCACACTGAACTGTTCTGTACCTGATGACTTCCACCTGTCTGAGCTGCACCTCCAAGGGAGACAACTCCTCCACCTCTGCCTCAGTTTCCTCCCCTGCTTTCTCTGTGCTCAGGGTGGTCGACTGCTTGGCAACTGGTACAGGCGAAGTTCTACCAGTATCCTGACAAACACAGCAATCAGTGTCAGACTTGCAGAAAACTTTAAATGCATTATTTTGTTTTCGCAATATCTAACATTTCCGAATTCAATCTGTTTTTCCCACTGTAACTATTCTAAAGCATAACAATCAACAAAAAGTCCCCATTTTAGAGAGTATATGTATTGTTATCTATATTTTTTTTGTCTAATAGTGTTTTCTGTTGTTTTACTGTTCAGAATAGTACACATTTTTGACAATTAAAAAACATATAATCTCTATGAAAAAGTCATTGCAAAAAGAACAGAAGTTTTATGTTTCCATATAAATAAATATGAGCCACGCTCTGGGAAACATGTGCCTGAAGTGTCATCAGGGATTAGCCTGTGCAGTCAGCACGGGCTAATCAGGCATGACACTTTTCTTCTAAACTGGATTTTTTACTAAAAAATACATTGAATGTGGAAAATGTTGTCTCTGATAAGCCTGTGAAGTCTGTAATCTAGGACAAAACTTCCCCCACATTCATTAAGCCCCATTTTCCCAGAACGTTTCTCATTAGTACATGCTTAGTCCTTACAGTTTTCTTGTCAGCTGCCGGTGGTGCTGCTCCCCCACCAAAGCCCCCGAAGCCTCCAAATCCCCCCTGCTCCTGTGCCCCCTTCTTGGCCGTGGCCGCCTTATCAGCCATCTCCTTCTTGAAGGCTACCAGGGTCTCACGCGTGTACTCCAGCTTCCTGTGGGCGAGAGGATTTAAACCTTAACCTCTCATCACGGCCTGCTCTGCCATTTGCTTTAACTGACCTCATACAGGGTGATCCAAGTTCAAACTTACTTTTAAGTTAAATATACGCCTAACATAAAAGTCGCTTTTCATGCGTTTGATTGTTTGAAATTTCATGTCCCTCTAATTCAAAACTCTGTATCCATAAATTACTGTCTCAGTAACTGAATTTTCTGTCTCCATGCATTTGATTTTTCTATTTCCCCACCCCTCTTATTTAAAACTCTGTTTCAATGCATTCAAACTCTGTCTTTTGCCACTGCCTCTAAAACAAAACTCTAACACTCCCAGAGGCGGAAATAATGTGATGATCTAAAGGAAATCATGTGGGCAAAATATACGCTAATCACTTTCTTGATAATATTGCTAAAAAAAATCAGCGGCATTTTAACAATCAATACTAAGTGATAAATGGTATAAAACAGCAAAAAATACCAGTCTCGGCATTGACGTTGCCATCTTGATTGTCAAGTGATTACCCCTTCTGACTCCATTAATCTTAAATCTAAAATTGTCCCACCCTTCTAATTAAAATCTTTTTTTCCATTGCATTAAAATTCCCCTCCAGAACAAATAAAAACTCTGCATTTCAAAATGCACTCACTTTTCTGGCATTTCCTCAGGGTGCATCTCCGGTACAGGGGGTATGGGTCTGATGACGTCTGCGCTCAGTTTTGCGTGCACCGCCTCCAGCTCTGCCGTCTGGTCCCGAATCTCCTCAATCACCTGTATCTTCCTGTCCCTTAACCGCAACAGACGCTGGTTGAAGTTGTACTTGTGCTCATGAATCTACAATCACAACAGAGGGTTGAAGTTGTACTGGTGCTCATGAATCTACAATCACAACAGAGGGTTAAGTTGTACTTGTGTTCATGAATCTACAATCACAACAGAGGGTTAAGTTGTACTTGTGTTCATGAATCTACAATCACAACAGTGGGTTGAAGTTGTACTTCTGTTCATGAATCTTCAATCACAACAGAGGGTTGAAGTAGTACTTGTGCTCATGAATCTACAATCACAACAGAGGGTTGAAGTTGTACTTGTGTTCATGAATCTACAATCACAACAGTGGGTTAGAGTTGTACTTGTTCTCATGAATCTACAATCACAACAGAGGGTTGAAATTGTACTTGTGCTCATGAATCTACAATCACAACAGAGGGTTGAAGTTGTACTTGTGCTCATGAATCTACAATCACAACAGAGGGTTGAAGTTGTACTTGTGCTCATGAATCTACAATCAAAACAATATAACCCAGCCAATTTAACCCAGCTTGAAAAATCCCAACCACTAAGGGGATTGAACCCGGGACCTCCCAGTTCCAAATCAGACAGACGCTCTACCCCGTCGCTATAAAAGCTAGCTCATATAGCAAGACAGTATAAATTCTCCTTATACCAAACCCTGCATCACACACCACCTCCAATTAAGAAATTCTTTCACGAATTGCCCCATACCAAAATATCTGAGTGACATCTGATACACATGGTGGGTGCTCCACATTGGGCGCCAATGTCTTTAGGTCTTTAAGATACTATAAAAGTACCTTTGGAATACAAATTAGCCTGGCTCTGAAAAAACAGAGCGTAATTCATGTGCAGAAAATTGTTGTCCAATATAGCACAGGCTAATTAGGGACAACACTTCAGCTTTTTTGGCAAACTTTTGTTTAAAGAAAGTCTTTTTTATCAGTAAACAGTAATCCACTTTAGGTGGAAAGTGTCGTCCCTGATTAGCGTGTGTTATATTTGAAGACATGCAGACAAAGACAGCAAGCAGTTAGGTGTTTATATGTGCAATTTTACTTCACATATGGCAAATTATCACACATCATTAACAGGAAAATAAACTGAAAGCAATTTTAATTTGTCATTAGCCCCAAGCTATATCATGTAGTTGTTATTCTCCAAAATTGAATACTTTGTCAAAGGTTAAGTTGGATTACTACCTGAGAAAGTCAACACTTACCAGATCCTTCAATATGAGGAGTCTTCCCCGTGCCTTCTCCACGTTCATGCGGAGATGGTCTGGCACAACGTAGTTGTTGGCGGTCTTCAGTTTGTAGTCCCCCATGTTGTCCTTGGCCTCCTTGATTGCGGCGATGTCACTCGGGTCCTCATAGTCATCGTCAGGCTTCGTCTCGTATAGCTCCACCCACTGTGGTATAAGGGGAGGGAAAACATGAGTGGGATTGGTTATTTATCTTTTATAGCTCCACCCACTGTGGTATAAGGGGAGGAAATACATGAGTGGGATCTGTTATTTATCTCGTATAGCTCCACCCACTGTGGTATAGGGAGAGGGAATACATTGGGAGTGGGATTGGTTATTTATGTTACATGAGCTTCTGGGAAAATGTGGTTTAATGCATGTGTGTAAAGTGTCTCACCAGATAGCCTGTGCAGTCTGCACAAGATAATCAGGCATGACACTTTCTCACCAGATAGCCTGTGCAGTCTGCACAAGATAATCAGGCATGACACTTTCTCACCAGATAGCCTGTGCAGTCTGCACAAGATAATCAGGCATGACACTTTCTCACCAGATAGCCTGTGCAGTCTGCACAAGATAATCAGGCATGACACTTTCTCACCAGATAGCCTGTGCAGTCTGCACAAGATAATCAGGCATGACACTTTCTCACCAGATAGCCTGTGCAGTCTGCACAAGATAATCAGGCATGACACTTTCCGCTGCCTGTGCAGTCTGCACAAGATAATCAGGCATGACACTTTCTCACCAGATAGCCTGTGCAGTCTGCACAAGATAATCAGGCATGACACTTTCTCACCAGATAGCCTGTGCAGTCTGCACAAGATAATCAGGCATGACACTTTCTCACCAGATAGCCTGTGCAGTCTGCACAAGATAATCAGGCATGACACTTTCTCACCAGATAGCCTGTGCAGTCTGCACAAGATAATCAGGCATGACACTTTCTCACCAGATAGCCTGTGCAGTCTGCACAAGATAATCAGGCATGACACTTTCTCACCAGATAGCCTGTGCAGTCTGCACAAGATAATCAGGCATGACACTTTCTCACCAGATAGCCTGTGCAGTCTGCACAAGATAATCAGGCATGACACTTTCTCACCAGATAGCCTGTGCAGTCTGCACAAGATAATCAGGCATGACACTTTCTCACCAGATAGCCTGTGCAGTCTGCACAAGATAATCAGGCATGACACTTTCTCACCAGATAGCCTGTGCAGTCTGCACAAGATAATCAGGCATGACACTTTCTCACCAGATAGCCTGTGCAGTCTGCACAAGATAATCAGGCATGACACTTTCTCACCAGATAGCCTGTGCAGTCTGCACAAGATAATCAGGCATGACACTTTCTCACCAGATAGCCTGTGCAGTCTGCACAAGATAATCAGGCATGACACTTTCTCACCAGATAGCCTGTGCAGTCTGCACAAGATAATCAGGCATGACACTTTCTCACCAGATAGCCTGTGCAGTCTGCACAAGATAATCAGGCATGACACTTTCTCACCAGATAGCCTGTGCAGTCTGCACAAGATAATCAGGCATGACACTTTCTCACCAGATAGCCTGTGCAGTCTGCACAAGATAATCAGGCATGACACTTTCTCACCAGATAGCCTGTGCAGTCTGCACAAGATAATCAGGCATGACACTTTCTCACCAGATAGCCTGTGCAGTCTGCACAGATAATCAGGCATGACACTTTCTCACCAGATAGCCTGTGCAGTCTGCACAAGATAATCAGGCATGACACTTTCTCACCAGATAGCCTGTGCAGTCTGCACAAGATAATCAGGCATGACACTTTCTCACCAGATAGCCTGTGCAGTCTGCACAAGATAATCAGGCATGACACTTTCTCACCAGATAGCCTGTGCAGTCTGCACAAGATAATCAGGCATGACACTTTCTCACCAGATAGCCTGTGCAGTCTGCACAAGATAATCAGGCATGACACTTTCTCACCAGATAGCCTGTGCAGTCTGCACAAGATAATCAGGCATGACACTTTCTCACCAGATAGCCTGTGCAGTCTGCACAAGATAATCAGGCATGACACTTTCTCACCAGATAGCCTGTGCAGTCTGCACAAGATAATCAGGCATGACACTTTCTCACCAGATAGCCTGTGCAGTCTGCACAAGATAATCAGGCATGACACTTTCTCACCAGATAGCCTGTGCAGTCTGCACAAGATAATCAGGCATGACACTTTCTCACCAGATAGCCTGTGCAGTCTGCACAAGATAATCAGGCATGACACTTTCTCACCAGATAGCCTGTGCAGTCTGCACAAGATAATCAGGCATGACACTTTCTCACCAGATAGCCTGTGCAGTCTGCACAAGATAATCAGGCATGACACTTTCTCACCAGATAGCCTGTGCAGTCTGCACAAGATAATCAGGCATGACACTTTCTCACCAGATAGCCTGTGCAGTCTGCACAAGATAATCAGGCATGACACTTTCTCACCAGATAGCCTGTGCAGTCTGCACAAGATAATCAGGCATGACACTTTCTCACCAGATAGCCTGTGCAGTCTGCACAAGATAATCAGGCATGACACTTTCTCACCAGATAGCCTGTGCAGTCTGCACAAGATAATCAGGCATGACACTTTCTCACCAGATAGCCTGTGCAGTCTGCACAAGATAATCAGGCATGACACTTTCTCACCAGATAGCCTGTGCAGTCTGCACAAGATAATCAGGCATGACACTTTCTCACCAGATAGCCTGTGCAGTCTGCACAAGATAATCAGGCATGACACTTTCTCACCAGATAGCCTGTGCAGTCTGCACAAGATAATCAGGCATGACACTTTCTCACCAGATAGCCTGTGCAGTCTGCACAAGATAATCAGGCATGACACTTTCTCACCAGATAGCCTGTGCAGTCTGCACAAGATAATCAGGCATGACACTTTCTCACCAGATAGCCTGTGCAGTCTGCACAAGATAATCAGGCATGACACTTTCTCACCAGATAGCCTGTGCAGTCTGCACAAGATAATCAGGCATGACACTTTCTCACCAGATAGCCTGTGCAGTCTGCACAAGATAATCAGGCATGACACTTTCTCACCAGATAGCCTGTGCAGTCTGCACAAGATAATCAGGCATGACACTTTCTCACCAGATAGCCTGTGCAGTCTGCACAAGATAATCAGGCATGACACTTTCTCACCAGATAGCCTGTGCAGTCTGCACAAGATAATCAGGCATGACACTTTCTCACCAGATAGCCTGTGCAGTCTGCACAAGATAATCAGGCATGACACTTTCTCACCAGATAGCCTGTGCAGTCTGCACAAGATAATCAGGCATGACACTTTCTCACCAGATAGCCTGTGCAGTCTGCACAAGATAATCAGGCATGACACTTTCTCACCAGATAGCCTGTGCAGTCTGCACAAGATAATCAGGCATGACACTTTCTCACCAGATAGCCTGTGCAGTCTGCACAAGATAATCAGGCATGACACTTTCTCACCAGATAGCCTGTGCAGTCTGCACAAGATAATCAGGCATGACACTTTCTCACCAGATAGCCTGTGCAGTCTGCACAAGATAATCAGGCATGACACTTTCTCACCAGATAGCCTGTGCAGTCTGCACAAGATAATCAGGCATGACACTTTCTCACCAGATAGCCTGTGCAGTCTGCACAAGATAATCAGGCATGACACTTTCTCACCAGATAGCCTGTGCAGTCTGCACAAGATAATCAGGCATGACACTTTCTCACCAGATAGCCTGTGCAGTCTGCACAAGATAATCAGGCATGACACTTTCTCACCAGATAGCCTGTGCAGTCTGCACAAGATAATCAGGCATGACACTTTCTCACCAGATAGCCTGTGCAGTCTGCACAAGATAATCAGGCATGACACTTTCTCACCAGATAGCCTGTGCAGTCTGCACAAGATAATCAGGCATGACACTTTCCGCTTAAACTGTATTTTTTTTAGAAGAGACCTCTTTTAAATGAAAAAATTAATAAATAATACCGGAAAGTGTGTCCCTGATAATGCTTATCTGATACAATACTGTATGTACATGCATTAAGCCCAGTTTTCCCAGTGCACTGCTCATATATTTTTTTATAGATTTATCAAATGCATTAAAGAAAACACTCTTGAAACATTTCCTGCTGGGAAGATCCAATCATGTATACCTTTGGAAACATCTTTAAAATGTTTCCTCAATAGGGGTTAAATCAGGGACCTCCCACATGCATACTGTATCAACTTTTATGTGTCAAACTAATTTGTTTTTTAAGGCTGAAAATAAGAGGAGAGGTAATATTTTTAAGAATAAATTGTACCAGTTGCATGAACTGGGTGGGTGAGACAAAGCAGCCTTGCTACATTAAGGGAAACAATGCAAGTCACTTATCAGAAACGGCTTGATAAATGCTAAAGTATACACACACAAAAACACAAAACCCCAGATGACATTAAAAATTGAAACTGACAGGACATTGGAAAACCCATATACACATACAAATCAATATTGTACTGTACTAACCATGGCTTTTCTTTCTGCCCGTTTTCTCTTCTTCTCCTCGACCTTGAGCAATGCCTTGGTGATCCTCTCACCCATGCTGCCTTTCAGGGTTGTGCTGACCTTGGCTCCGCCCTGGTCGTCTTGCCTGTCCCCTCCCTGACCCGTTGAGTCAGTCAGTCGACCAGCACCTGCCAGAACAGAAGTGGTTTGTCAAAGTTATAAATGTAAAAATATAGCTTGAACATATGTTTGTCACCTGTATGTAAGAATGTAAAAAGTTTGCTCTCAGATTAATTTTTTCTACTCAAAATCAGAACCTTCGCATAACCAAATTTGTATCATGGTCCTTAAGATGTGTTGTTTAAAGAGTTTCCACTCAATAAGTTTTATTTATAATAATTAATAAGTAATAATATAATTTATATTATTTATTAAACTTGATACATTCAGGAAATGAATAAAATATATGGGTATGTATTTCAGGATTGCACCTTTTCTATAGCTATGGAGAAAGGTTGAGCTAAAAAGGTGAATGCGACCACAAAATGGGCCTCAATCTAGGAAAACTGGGCTTAATGCATTTGCATAGTGTCATTGCAGATTAGCCAGTCTGCAAGGATAATCAGGGACAACAGTTTCCACTTTTATGGTATTTTTTGTTTAAGATTTAAGTCTCTTAGCAAAATTAAATTTAAACAGAAAGTGTTGTTCCTTATTCGCCTGTGCAGACTGTACAGGCCAATCTGGGACGACGCTTTCCGCACATGCATTAAACCCTCTTTTCCCAGAAAGAGGCTCAAATAGTAAAATGTCAGAGGGAAGTACCAGTCAGAAGATCCCTGGTGGGGTCACGTGTCATATCGTCCCTGATTTGTGTCTTCCTTCTCTCAAAGTCTGCCTTGAGGTGGTAGAAGTCATCCGACAGTTTGGAGGCTCTGAAGCTGGCTACCTCGTGGGGCGTCGCGAAGGCTTTCACAACTATACGATCGCATTCCACCACATCTTTAAATCTGTGAAGTCATCAGTAGAAAGAATAACCAACATATACGAAACAAGCGATTTTTTCCTTCTTTATAAAGTACCGGAAGACGGCAGTTTCCAAATAGGGAAAAATATACAAATTTCCCAATTGCTGTAAAAAAAAAAATATCTCAATTTTAAAGGTTTCCAAAAAAAATAATTAAAAATCAAATTTATAAATAAAATGCAAAATTAAATTAAGCTATCATTGCTTGATATAATGGACCAGCGTTAGTTGTACCGAGGGATTAGTAATTTTTTCCTCAAATCAAGCTAATTAGGTGATCTGTCCATTGGGCTGGTACCGGTACTTTTCCGATTTGAGCTAAACAAATCTCTGAAAACTGAAGTACTAATGCTGAATAATATTTTTATCTTAGGTTTCAAACTTTCCAAAGATGAGTTAAAAATCCTTGATGTTACATTTCAGAGTAGGAGGAAGTTTCTGAATTTTCAACAAAAATCAGACGATTAATCATTTTTACAAAGCTTCGGGTTTAAACAATCTCCAACTCAGTTTTAATCTTTAAAATACAGACAAGACAATAAATGATTTGAATTAATACTTAATTTTTTTTACATTGATAATGTAGTTAGTATTCAACAATAATAAATATTTCCAAAAGCAACTGTAAACTAATTCCAGATGACACTCTAAGACGACCTAAACCATATATTTGTTTAGAAGAGTCTGCCCTAAAAAACAACATTCAATCAGAAAGTGTTGTGCCTGACTAGCAGGTGCAAACTGCAAAGGCTAATCTGGGACGCACATGCATTAAGCTAATTTTTACCGAGCTCAGTTCATTTGATTTATTTTAAGTCTCAGGTTGAAATTAAATGTTGGCCTTCCTGTAGCCTGCATTCTTTTTGTCTAATTCTCAGAGACAGTGACCACACAGGCTGACTACTGCACCTCTTCCTAAGTTTCTCCAGTGCGATCCTCTGTTTCTCTGACTCCCAGGCCAGCTCCCTCCTCACCAGCTCTATCTAACCTCTTCCTAAGTTTCTCCAATGCAATCCTCTGCTTCTCGGACTCCCAGGCCAGCTTCCTCCTCACCAGCTCTATCTTACCTATTCCTAAATTTTTCCAGTGCAATACTCTGTTTCTCTGACTCCCAGGCCAGCTCTCTCCTCACCAGCTCTATCTTACCTCTTCCTGAGTTTCTCCAATGCAATCCTCTGCTTCTCTGACTCCCAGGCCAGCTCTCTCCTCACCAGCTCTATCTTACCTCTTCCTGAGTTTCTCCAGTGCAATCCTCTGCTTCTCTGACTCCCAGGCCAGCTCTCTCCTCACCAGCTCTATCTTACCTTTTCCTGAGTTTCTCCAGTGCAATCCTCTGCTTCTCGGACTCCCAGGCCAGCTCTCTCCTCACCAGCTCTATCTTACCTCTTCCTGAGTTTCTCCAGTAAGATCCACTGCTCCTCTGACTCCTAGGCCAGCTCTCTCCTCACCAGCTCTATCTTACCTCTTCCAGAGTTTCTCCAATGCGATCCTCTGCTTCTCAGACTCCCAGGCCAGCTCTCCCCTCACCAGCTCTATCTTACCTCTTCCTGAGTTTCTCCAGTAAGATCCTCTGCTTCTCTGACTCCCAGGCCAGCTCTCTCCTCACCAGCTCTATCTTACCTCTTCCTAAGTTTCTCCAGTGCGATCCTCTGTTTCTCTGACTCCCAGGCCAGCTCTCTCCTCACCAGCTCTATCTTACCTCTTCCTGAGTTTCTCCAGTGCGATCCTCTGCTTCTCTGACTCCCAGGCCAGCTCTCTCCTCACCAGCTCTATCTTACCTCTTCCTGAGTTTCTCCAGTGCAATCCTCTGTTTCTCTGACTCCCAGGCCAGCTCTCTCCTCACCAGCTCTATCTTCTCCCTCTTGTGTCTCTCCAACTCCTCCTTGATTTCACGGTCCATCTCAAACTCCTAGAATAAAGAAATGGCAAATCCAGTTTTGCTTTTGAAGGTATGGACAAAAGAAGGAGGGAGCAATACAAAGACAAATGGCAAACCTAAAGCTCAAGCAGATTTGGGAAGACACTTCACACATATTAACCCTTTACCACTCAGAAATGTATTTTGACACATTTGTATTCCCCCAGAAAGTGAAATTTAATGAAAGACCTTTCTTATATGATTCATAGCATCATATGCAACCCTTAGATACTGATTTGCAGCAAACAGCATAAAACCTGAACAGGCTGCGAGTTACTCGTTCTGGTTTTTTGCTGTTTGCACATATCCATTTTCACTTTTCTTCTGAGTTAAAAATGGTTAAATAAATCCCATATCCCTGAGCAAGCTCGATTCCTGTAATACGATTTATACCATGCTTCAGGGTCCAAAAATCTCCAACCTTTTTAAATCTTTAAAATGCTGACACAACAGCAAATGATTTGTTTGTACTTGTTCAGAATTTTTGTCAGACTTTAATGTACTTTCGTTTTGAACAATAATTAATATTTCCAAAAGCAGCTGTATTTCCTGTTGTTGTTTTTTCTGGCCACAAAATTAACCCTTAACCATTTTGATACGTATTTTGACACATTTGCAGTCACTTACACAATTAAATTTAATTAAAGACATTTCTAAGTAGATTCAAGTGTTAAAGGCTTCATCTCCACCCCTTTGATATTAATGAACAGCAAACAGCATAAAACCTGAACAGACTGCAACTTACTCAAGGACTGTTCTGGTTTTATGCTGCCTGCACATATCAATATTCACTTTGCTTCTGAGTGGTAAAGGGATCAACACACCTGAGTTTATTTATAGTTATTCCAGTTATGCATATGAATGTACGGACAAACAGAGGAAGGGGTTGATAGAAAGACATAGGGAAAACCTTACGACCAAGGTGCACTCCTAGTTTTATAACAATATCCTACTTACTTTTTGAGTTTTAACAATTGTATGTTGTTTTTTTTCAATCTGGTGAAAAATGAGGTGTCCCATGGGTCCAACATAATCCTCACATTGTCTTTTTTAAATATGCCAAGTTTCATCCAATTATAGTTTTGCAGATGGCCTAATTGATAGATGGGTGACAAACCAACAGAAACACTGGTAAGAGCATCTCATAAGAAAAAACTATTTTCATTATTGAATTATTGAGCCCCATTCTGGAAAAATAGACTTAATGCGTACTGTGTCATCTTAGATAAGCCTGTGCAGTCCACACAGTGATGACAGTTTCCACCAAAACTGGATTTTACGCTAAAAAGAGACTTCTTTTAGAAGAAAAAAAAGCGGGAAAGTGCCTTCCCTGATTAGCCTGAGCAGACTGCACAGGCTAATCAGAGACAAAACTGTTTGCACATGCATTAAGCCAGATTTTCACACAGTGGAGCTAATTCGAACACTAAAACCCCAGTGCAGTCATACATCTTTGTGCAGCCTGAGGTGTCCTGGCAGGGCCTCATTCTGCTCCAGGAGCTGTTTGAACATGCGTCTCATCTTGGTGATGTGGCGCCTCACTTCTTTCTTCTTCTCCTCAGCCTCCCTCATCATCTTGTCGTGCTCTGCCTTCTGTTTGGCCTCCTCTATGCTGTATGCCTTCGGGTCCTGGATGTCGTCTGGCAGGTTCTTGTCATCCAGTTTCTGAAAGGACGGAAAATGGAGAACATGAACTTTGCAGATGTAACCTTGAAGTAAATTGTTGTCATCTATAACCTTGAAGTAAATTGTTGTCATCTATAACCTTGAAGTAAATTGTTGTCATCTATAACCTTGAAGTAAATTGTTGTCATCTATAACCTTGAAGTAAATTGTTGTCATCTATAACCTTGAAGTAAATTGTTGTCATCTATAACCTTGAAGTAAATTGTTGTCATCTATAACCTTGAAGTAAATTGTTGTCATCTATAACCTTGAAGTAAATTGTTGTCATCTATAACCTTGAAGTAAATTGTTGTCATCTATAACCTTGAAGTAAATTGTTGTCATCTATAACCTTGAAGTAAATTGTTGTCATCCAGTTTCTCAAGAACAGAAAATGAAGAAAATTAGCTTAACAGATATAACCTTGCAAAAACTGTTGTCATCCAGTTTCTGAAAGATGTAACCTTGCAGTAAATTTTTGTCATCCAGTTTCCTAAAGAACAGAAAATGTATTTTCTTATTCAAAAGACTTAGTTTCTTAAAAGTCACTGTGGAATAATTAATATGGTGTCCATCTAGCCACTGAGAGGTAATGGGTTCGATCCCCACTGTGCGAGCGTTTTTTTAAATTTCCCCCCAAAATACACCAAGTACTGGTTCTACTCAGGAAATGCACTTGAGATCGTTCTAATAAGCCTTAAAAATAGGTTTAAAATAAAGATAAGAAAATGGAGAAAATAAACTTTACAGATATTACCTTGCAGAAGCATTTTAACTAGTGTATATATACATATAAAGTTACAAAAATTATTATTGCAGTTCGTTAAAAAATATTTTTGTCAGGAAAAATCATATCTCTGGTCCTTAACATTATAATTGTTACCCTAGTATAGAAGATGCAATGCCACCATACTGCTCTGCCGAATTAAAATTTACTTTGTCCAAAAACTTTGTGTGGAATAAACAAAATACAAAATCTAATGACATCCATTTCAGCCATTTGTCTAATATTGTAATGATTTTCTTTTGTGTTAAAATATAAAAAATGGGAAAGAGAAATCAGTAGTTTTATAAACAGTAATTAACAAGGCTCAGGGTTGTTAACAATAGACACAAATTTTTACAACAAGAGCACCGCATAACGGGTGCCAACGTTGGCTGCAGGTGCAGTTTTGAATAAATGAAAGCTTGTCAGATTATTTTTTTTACATGTCACAGTGACCTTAACCTTTGACCTAGTGACCCAAAAATGGGCGTGGCATGTACAACTCATCAAGGTGCATCTACATATCAAGTTTCAAAGTTGTAGGTGGAAGCACTTTGGTTTAACTTTGGTTTTAGCACAACGCGGACGGCGGACGACACTACGAGCTGGCTATGACAATACCTTGGTTTTCTCTGAAAACAACCGAGCTAGAAAATTGTTTAGCTCCACACTTGTTTTCTATACAAGCATACCTTAGCTGACGGCAGTTTAGCCTTGTTCTCACCTTAGCTGACGGCAGTTTAGCCTTGTTCTCACCTTAGCTGACGGCAGTTTAGCCTTGTTCGCACCTTAGCTGACGGCAGTTTAGCCTTGTTCTCACCTTAGCTGACGGCAGTTTAGCCTTGTTCTCACCTTAGCAGATGGCAGTTTAGCCTTGTTCTCACCTTAGCTGACGGCAGTTTAGCCTTGTTCTCACCTTAGCAGATGGCAGTTTAGCCTTGTTCTCACCTTAGCTGACGGCAGTTTAGCCTTGTTCTCACCTTAGCTGACGGCAGTTTAGCCTTGTTCTCACATTAGCTGACGACAGTTTAGCCTTGTTCTCACATTAGCTGAGGACAGTTTAGCCTTGTTCGCACCTTAGCTGACGACAGTTTAGCCTTGTTCTCACATTAGCTGACGGCAGTTTAGCCTTGTTCTCACATTAGCTGACGACAGTTTAGCCTTGTTCTCACCTTAGCTGACGGCAGTTTAGCCTTGTTCTCACATTAGCTGACGACAGTTTAGCCTTGTTCTCACATTAGCTGAGGACAGTTTAGCCTTGTTTGCACCTTAGCTGACAACAGTTTAGCCTTGTTCTCACCTTAGTTGACGGCAGTTTAGCCTTGTTCTCACCTTAGCAGAAGGCAGTTTAGCCTTGTTCTCACATTAGCTGACGGCAGTTTAGCCTTGTTCTCACCTTAGCTGACGGCAGTTTAGCCTTGTTCTCACCTTAGCAGACGAAAGTTTAGCCTTGTTCTCACTTTAGCTGACGGCAGTTTAGCCTTGTTCTCACATTAGCTGACGACAGTTTAGCCTTGTTCTCACATTAGCTGACGACAGTTTAGCCTTGTTCTCACCTTAGCTGAGGACAGTTTAGCCTTGTTCTCACCTTAGCTGATGGCAGTTTAGCCTTATTCTCACCTTAGCTGACGGTAGTTTAGCCTTATTCTCACCTTAGCTGACGGCAGTTTAGCCTTGTTCTCAGCGATCTTCTTATCAAGCTGCTCCTGGCCCATGACGGAGAACTGGAAGAAGTTGCCGTCCGCACCGGTGGAGATGAGCACGGTGCCGTCGTGACTCTGCAGCAGGCCGGTGATGTGGCCGTACACGTTGTCATGGACACTGAGGGTCCAGGAGGGGCCCAGCTCGGAGATGTCAAAGGGGTGAACGAGGTTCTGGATGCGGATCTGTCCGTTCTCCAGACCGAACAGCGCCTGCTGGCCATTCTTACTGAAATTGTGAAAGTGCCCAGAACGTTATTTGCTGATCTAAGATTTGAATACTTAACAAGGCCTGGTGGTCATTTTTGCCAAAGTTTTTATTGTACACGGAACATTATTTGCTTATCTACCATTTGAATTCTGATCATTTTTTTTAAATTGAAATACTGAATTGGAATGTACACTGAACTTAACAGGAACATTGTGGTTATTTTTACTGACAACTAGAAATGTTTCCAGACCAAATTAAGGAACCTAAGAGAAGTCTTTTTTTTACAGATGCACATACACATTTTCATTTCAAAACACATTTTGTCTCAAAAATTGTTTGAATAAAATGAAAACAGCAAGTCTTATGCTAAGGGCTTACCCTGTCATTTGCTTAATGAGCATTTTTTTACAAGTTGGCAAAAAGGGCTAAAGAAAAAATTGGACAACAAATTATTAAACACCAAATAATAGAAAAGACGAGAACATTTTCAATTAGGTAAGTATAATATATAAAATATATTTAGCCAAACAGAGCACAGATTCTATCTTATCCCCACATAATGTACACATTATTAGGTGTTCCATAATACAAGAGAAACTGGAGTATATTTACATGATGAAATTGGAATAAAAACAAATAAGGCCAAATAAATCTTAGCTAGACAGAGCTCCGAGTCTGATCATCCAAATTCCACTTGGTGGTACTGATGGGTGAGTCATCCGACACAATTACGGGCCTGACTCTTTGAAAACTGGGCTTAATGCATGTGCGAAAAGTATCGTCTGAAATTAGTCTGTGCAGTCTGCATAGGCTAATCAGGGACAACACTTTCCGCCTTACTTAGAATTTCACTAAGAAGAGATTTCCTTTGTAGGTAAAATACCATAAAAGTGTTGTCCCTTAATAGCCTGTGCGGACACTTTATACACATGCTTTAAGCCCAATGTTCCATAGAACATAGCTTGAATTTGATTCCACATTAATGACAACTTTATGTCAATGTCTTCCCCCGGCCTTACCTCCACTTGATGGTACAGATGGGCGTGTCATTGGACTCGAGTACTGGTATGGACTTGAACGGCGCCACAGCGGACATCTTTTCCACTTCCTCTGCGCTTGAGGACTCGGGGAATGCACACTCGTACAGATAACCCGCATCAAATTCTCCCTTGAAATAATAGGAGATAAGATTGCAGACTTGTAATATTATTTTGTTGTAAAATTTGCATTTAATTTGTAAGTTTTTCCAAATTATATGTGTAAATTGGATATTCTTAATTTGCCAACAAAGTTAAAGATTTGGTTATTTGAATACAATTAATCTAAATTTAAATAAAGAAATAAGTAATGAGTTGGTTCCATTTTAAAATTTCTACCCTGCGCTTACCAGACTTAACCTATTTTCAAAGTGTAAGCATGGTGTGTAAGTTAAAGTTCACATTACAACATTCATCTATTTGTTCCTCAAAACCGTTTAAATTACAATTGATCGCTTTGCAGACTTACAGTTTTAACATGGACCTTTATCTTTACAGTCTTATAAACAATATTCCATAAATCCTTTTCCTTCCAAATTTTTACCATGGATAAAATGTTTACAGACTAATAATTTACCATGAACCTATTCTTTCCTACCCATTACTATTTATCTGTCATAGCAGTATTCCTTTACAAACAAATTATTATATGAGTCACGTTCTGAGAAAACTGGGCATAATGCATGTGCGCAAAGTGTCGCCCCAGATTAGCCTGTGCAGTTTGCACAGGCTAATCAGGAACCGCACATTCCACTTTTATAACATTTGTCGTTTAAATGAAGTCTCTTCTTAGCAAAAATCCAATTTAGGCGAAACATGTCGTCCCTGATTAGCCTATGTGGACTGCACAGGCTAATCTGGGACGACACTTTACGCACATGCATTTAGCCCAGTTTTCTCAGAACGCGTCTCATATATGAGCCTTGCTCTTGGAAAAAGGGGCTTAATGCAAGTGCATAAAGTGTTGTCTGAGATTAGCCTGTGCAGTCTGCAAATGCTTATTCAGGGAAAACACTTAAATGGAATCAAGTTTAGTCAAAAAGAATTGTCCCTGAATAGCCTGTGAAGACCTCACAGGCTAATCTGGGACTACACTTTACAAACATGCATTAAACCCTGTTTGCCCAGAAGGCAGCATATATATATAAAACATGTATGTATAGGCTGCCTAGTACTTACCATGGATAGCCAGAACGTGCCAGGTTTGTCAGAGTAGAAACCAGTCAGTATGGGGCTGGGCTCGGCGGGAATGTAGGGCTCCCATACCGGCTCGGGTTCCTTCTCTTCCTCTGAAAGCGCATGTAACAATGGGAATAATCACACGTTAAGAAAGGCTCAATAAACAAGCCCCCAACCCCCTATCATGAGACTGTCTTACTTCCCTGTACTGTTTATTATTTTACCCCGTACTGATCATGTATTTTTCAATACCAGGTTTGTAGTATATAAGTATTACATGTCTTACAGAGTGACAGTAAATTTGTCAACTTGAGGAAATACTGTCAACCGAGCTAGGTGAAGCCAAGGTTGACAGTATTTTTCCGAAAGTTGACAAATTTACTGTCACCCTGTCAGACATGTAATATTTATTTTATTATACCAAAAACACTATTCAAACATGAACAATTTATATGAACCATGAACAATTTTAATATCCAATAATTGAATTTAATTTCAGCAATGAACAACCATTAATATTTTGATAACAATAATAAAACTACCCTGGTTAATACAATCAATTTCTTATCACAGAAAATAAAAAAAATCAATAGCCTTCAAATCCTCACTGTTTATCATTGAAAATCGTTTACTGGCAATATTGCTTGCCACTTTTGACAATTTACATCAGATTGACAGATTTGGTTGTCTGTTTACAACGGAAATGCAAAACTGCTTACTGCGCATGCGTGAATGGGACAGTATCATTTTTTACCATTCCGCACGTGATTGCTAAGGTAGCGGGCGACAGTATTTTTTGAGCGGGCGACAGTATTTTTTTGACAGTAATTTTTTTCCCCCTGGATCTGACAGTATTTCTATGTCACGATGGCCTATGTGAGTTTAGCATTGTGAATAAAAGTGAGGTATAATAATATTTTATATCTAGTCTGCAGTAATTCTTTGAAAGTAGACGCTAACTTGTGCTTAATATAATGGAAATATCGTCATTAAATAAAGCACAATTATCTTTAGAGCTCTCATCAGGTCAAAGATGGGAAAAATTTTTACTCGGTAAGACGTATTCATTACATGCTCTTGCCAACAAACATTAATTAAGTGACCTTGTAATGTATCACACCGCACAGAAAGAGGCCATGTCAATTATGATACTGGGTAGATAAATAATATTTGCAGAGACGAAGCGGGAAATCAGAATAGGTTTACTACTCTGTGCAGGGTCAGTAAGGAGCCAAGTACCAGTAATTGATCTACAGAGCACCTTTCTAATCCCAGTGTGAATGGTATTGCACAAATCCGTACCTGGTTCATCCCCTTGTTCAGACTCAGTCTCGAGACCTCGCTCAATCCTCTTCCTCCTCTCTGCCTCCTCCTTCTTCTTTCGTTCTTCCTCCTCCTTGGCCTTCCTCTCCAGTTCTTCCTCATGCTGACAACAGCAGCGTGAACAAGTTTAATGTTATGTACTGTAGATGATCAGTATACCAGCTGCACTCTGGGAAAACAGGGCTTAATACATGTGCCTAAAGTGTCGTCCCAAATAATCCAGTGCAGTCTGAGCAGGCTTATAAGGGATGACACTTTCCACCTTAACTGTACTTTTTCTAAGAAGAGACTTCCTTAAAACAAAATATACCATTAAAGCAGAAAGGGTCGTCCCTGATTAGCCAGTGTGGACTGCACAGGCTAATCTGGGACGACACTTTACGCACATGCATTAAGCCCAGTTCCCAGAGCATGGCTTGTACTATGTTTGCACTGCACTTCATTTTCACTTGTTTAAGCTCATGCTTGGACTAACCCATACAGAGACATAAAAATTCATGAAAATTCTGGTTTAATTTTGTGAATTTTAATAATTCTGGTTTTATTTTGTGTATAACACGAATTCTGGTATAATGGTGTATAATTTTTTATTTTTTTTTCAATTTTTTAGCCATGATACTACGAGTATACAATTAAGTATAGTTCAATCATCATTATTTATAGTGTTTTCAAAATCATTGCAGTTAACATTGCATGATTAAATAAAACAGTTTAAAAAGAATTCATATTGAAACAACAAAGGTTCAACATTCGCTTAAGAGTTTTACAGCACATCCTGAACACTACAAAGATCTCAAAACCGTAATGAAAGGATTAGGATAGACAACTCTTACCCGCAAATGAGACTTGATGCTAGCAAATTTGAATGTTTTAATTGGCAGTCCTTTAATCTCGAAGGTGTGAGACGTGTCAAACTTGCCATCATCTGGCCATGCAATCTCTTGCACAATGCCACCTTTACAGAACACAAGCACGGTCTCTTTCTCCTGAAATCATAGCACATTGATGACAATCCTTTCTTTACAACCAGTCTAGAAGTTTGTTAGTTTGTTTTCGAAATGTTATGCCAACATAAATCTCAAAACAGTTATTTGGCTTCGCTTATAACAACAGAATTAAGCCAATAAGAAACTCTTTTTTTAATTTATTGAGCCTTAGCTTTGATTACTTTTCAAGATTATCAAAACAGATATAAAAAATTCAACTAAATGTCATTTTCACCGCAAACGGAACAGATACTTTGATGTGTTTCCAGTAAAAAGTATAAGGATTGTCATTTTTGTAACAGTTATTTGAGTGAGATAGAAATATTATTTTCCGGAGTGGCATTTAAATTTTAAGCAACTAAAAAGTTTTGTCAATGATGTGAACAGAACCAAGGGAGAGAAATGACTACTCACAAATCTTGGTGGAGACCACTGTATCTGGGTTACTGGCCCTGCCACTTTCACGAAGCCAATAGGATTGTACTTGGAACCGATGTTCATGAAGAACACTGTCCCGTCTTCACTCTGTATGAATCATAATTTGATTGTTGATGAAACACAATTCAGATAAAAAAGCATTCAGCCATGACGGGGCTCATTATTACATGGATCTAATTCAGAGATGTGAAATGTTTCAATAAAAAAATTGAAATAACCAAGAAATATGTCAAAGGTATACAACCATTTATTTGTCTGAGAGGTCATGGTTTAAAAAAGGCACACATGAAAAGAAATCTCCTGTTACCCCCGAGGCCAGCACTTCCCCCTTGGTGTCAATGGCCAGTGTGGTGACATTGCTGCTGTGAGGCTTGAAGGCCTGTAGGAGCTGCAGGCTACACTCGTGGTGCTTCTTGCGCCGCACAGAGTCCTCTATCAACTTGCTCACACCCAGCAAGCGCACCACGCCGTCCTGGAACCCCACCACCACCGTGCCTCCCTTGGGGTCAACCTGAAATCATGGGTTGAAGTTGTGAAATAATGGGCTAAAATTGTGAAATAATGGGCTGAAGGTGTGAAATAATGGGCTGATGTTGTGAAATAACTGGTTGAAGTTGTAAATAATGGGCTTAAGTTGTGAAATAACAAGCTGAAGTTGTGAAATAATGAGCTGAAGTTGTGAAATAACAAGCTGAAGTTGTAAAATAATGGGCTGAACTTGTGAAACAATGGGCTGAAGTTGTGAAATGACAGGCTGAAGTTGTGAAATAATTGTTGAAATTGTGAAATAATGAGCTGAAGTTGTGAAATAACAAGGTGAAGTTGTGAAATAACGGACTGAAGTTTTGAAATAACAGGTTTAAGTTGCAGAAATAATGGACTGAAGTTGTGAAACAACTGGCTGAAGTTTTGAAATAACCAGCTGAAGTTGTGAAAAAAAAACACCCAAAGTTGTGAAATAACAGGCTAAAGTTGTGAAATAACCAGCTGAAGTTGTGAAATAATGGGCTGAAGTTGTGATTATGGTTGGTGTTGAAAAATGCCTTTGCACAAACAAACATACCAGGAAGTGTATTAAGCTTTAAAGAAGCTGGATGATTTCTAATTGTATCCTCAATGCACAACAGCATTGCTGGTATCCACTACACAAACCTAATGCCAGTACATATAAAGTACATATTCCAGAGCCCACTCACCACATCGGGCATCCAGATGATTGAGGAACCTCCCTGTGGGAATCTCATGTCACAGATCTGCTTCTGCTGGGCATAGTCAAACACACGCACTGAGCCTGTAATATACATTCAATATTATATATAACCAGGCGTAGTCAAACACACGCACTGAACCTGTAATAAACATACAATATTATATATAACCAGGCGTAGTCAAACACATGCACTGAGCCTGTAATATACATTCAATATTATATATAACCAGGCTAAGTCAAACACATGCACTGAGCCTGTAATAAACATACAATATTATATATAACCAGGCTTAGTCAAACACACGCACTAAGCCTGTAATAAACATACAATATTATATATAACCAGGCGTAGTCAAATACATGCACTGAGCCTGTAATAAACATACAATATTATATATAACCAGTCGTAGTCAAACACATGCACTGAGCCTGTAATAAACATACAATATTATATATAACCAGGCTTAGTCAAACACACGCACTGAGCCTGTAATAAACATACAATATTATATATAACCAGGCTTAGTCAAACACACGCACTGAGCCTGTATTGTACATACAATATTATATATAACCAGGCTTAGTCAAACACATGCACTGAGCCTGTAATATACATTCAATATTATATATAACCAGGCTTAGTCAAACACATGCACTGAGCCTGTAATAAACATACAATATTATATATAACCAGGCTTAGTCAAACACATGCACTGAGCCTGTAATAAACATACAATATTATATATAACCAGGCGTAGTCAAACACACGCACTAAGCCTGTAATATACATTCAATATTATATATAACCAGGCGTAGTCAAACACATGCACTGAGCCTGTAATATACATTCAATATTATATATAACCAGGCGTAGTCAAACACACGCACTGAGCCTGTAATAAACATACAATATTATATATAACCAGGCTTAGTCAAACACATGCACTGAGCCTGTATTGTACATACAATATTATATATAACCAGGCTTAGTCAAACACATGCACTGAGCCTGTAATAAACATACAATATTATATATAACCAGGCGTAGTCAAACACATGCACTGAGCCTGTAATAAACATACAATATTATATATAACCAGGCTTAGTCAAACACATGCACTGAGCCTGTAATAAACATACAATATTATATATAACCAGGCGTAGTCAAGCACACGCACTAAGCCTGTAATATACATTCAATATTATATATAACCAGGCGTAGTCAAACACATGCACTGAGCCTGTAATATACATTCAATATTATATATAACCAGGCGTAGTCAAACACACGCACTGAGCCTGTAATATACATTCAATATCACATTATCGGGCGTAGTCAAACACACGCACTGAGCCTGTAATATACATTCAATATCACATTATCGGGCGTAGTCAAACACACGCACTGAGCCTGTAATATACATTCAATATCACATTATCGGGCGTAGTCAAACACACGCACTGAGCCTGTAATATACATTCAATATCACATTATCGGGTGTAGTCAAACACATGCACTGAATCTGTAATAAACATAAAATATTATATATAACCAGGCGTAGTCAAACACGAGCACTGAACCTGTTATATACATACAATATTATATATAACCAGGCGTAGTCAAACACACGCACTGAACCTGTTATATACATACAATATTATATATAACCAGGCGTAGTCAAACACACGCACTGAACCTGTTATATATATACTATATTATATAAAACCAAGCGTAGTCAAACACATGCACTGAACCTGTTATATACATACAATATTATATATAACCAGGCATAGTCAAACACACGCACTGAACCTGTTATATACATACTGTATTGTATATAACCAGGCGTAGTCAAACACACGCACTGAACCTGTAATATACATACAATATTATATATAACCAGGCGTAGTCAAACACATGCAATGTGTTTGTAATAAACATATCAGATTATATGAGCTGTGCTCTGGGAAAACTGGGCTTAATGCATGTGCATAAAATATCGTCCCAAATTAGCCTCTGCAGTCTGCACAGGCTTATCCACACAGGCTTATCAGTGATAACACTTAACACATGGACTAGATTTTTGCTAACATGAGACTTCCTTGAAATGAAAACTTGCATTAAGATCAGAATGAGGATCATATTACACACTAGATTTCAATTATATTGCACATGAGTTTAAAATTATATCATACATTAAGATTAAAGTGAGCATCTTTGTCTTCGTAACACGTTGATAATAAAAATTGTTCACAAACTTCATTTATAAAAATCTTTTGTTCTATATATCTATATCATCAGCATCTCACGTTCAAATTGTCAACAATAAATACGATACATTAAATTAGTTAAATGTAATTATTATGATTGTTTTGTTTTATTACTTTCAGTCATAACTTTGCATCAAAATGTGAAGGAGTTGCTATTAAGACGGCTTGTTGCAGACTGACTCACACCAGAAAGTTGTGCCTTTATAAATTTTTACCTCTTGGTCAACCGATATCAGAGTCATGACCAAACCACTACTGATCAAACGCTTAAGACTAACAATGTAAAGTTGGCCAAAAAATGGTCAACTGAGAGAACAAGAATAACAAATTTTTGTCTGGTGATGTAATATTAGGCGAAAGAATTATATTGTTTCTTAGCAACATAGGAAGCAATATGGCTGACAATGAAGTTTTAAATTGTAACCATAAAGATGTCAAATTATCCCAAAAACAATTATGTAGAGGACAATAAAGATGATGACAACAATGCTACTGATTAAAAAGATGACAATTAAACTGTTAAAATAGGCATGTACCAAAGCGTATTCTGTTTAAAGACATATATGTGCCACTTCCACGCACTGTGTTTTTGACAGAAAAGTGAACACACTTTGGAGTTGATACCAAAGTGCGGTATTTTAATGCCCTCTTTTTATGCCATAGCAAACAACTGCAGTGCCTTCAGCACTTTGATTTTTAATTAAATCATCTTTTAAGAAATAGCATCAAAGTCTGTCTATATATGGGAACAAACTACTTACGATCAACACCAGTTGTTGCAGCCAGCTGTGATACTGGCGACATATCACAACCAGTTATCGGGCCAGCGTGAAACGTAAACAACTTCTCAGGGGCACTCGATGTATGAGAGAAGGAGAGATCAAGCCTCCAAATTCCACCGTTTGCATCCTAAAAAACATTGACATAATATGACTTGTTCTGGGAAAATTAGACTTAATGCTTATGCGTAAAGTGTTGTCCCAGATTATCTTGTGCAGTCTGCAAATGCTAATCTTGGAAAAGACAATCCGCTTACACTGGAATATGTTTACTAGAGACCTTCATAAAAGCAGACTGCACAGTCTAATTTGAGACCACATTTAAGACACATGCACTAAGCCCAATTTTGCCGAAACCGCAATCAAATGTTGTTTTGCATTAATACTGCAAATTAAAACAAATTCTGTTAGTATCTGTGTGTGGTTTAAAGACATTCTAGTGTAATAAAGCAGAGTGGGGCACATTTAAAGTCCAAATGGTAAGAAAATCCAATTTGAAAAAAAAAATCTTTTTTTTTTGAAGTGTAAATAATTATTATATCAAATATGTATTTCAATTACATGTTACAAAATATATAAGTATTATTCATGTGATTTTTTTCTTATACTGTTGAATTCTAATTTTCTTCACCTTACCTGTGCATACCAGATGGTGGGTTCATTCTCGCCGTCTATGGACTTGATGATCATCTTTAGCTGAACATCCGTCCCCACTTTCAACTCATTCATGGGGTCCAGCTCAAACATTCCTGTGTCATCAGTCGTGTCAGCAGTGTCTATGGCCTCAAAGTCCCACACCTATGGATGGCAAGTGACAAGAATAAATGTGTACATACGGATCATGAAAGTCTTCGGGCCAAACATGATCATGAACATGGAACTGCGTGGAAGAGCAGGCGCAAACAGCATAGCTGAGACTATCGCTTTGTGGAGATGGAGATGGCTAGGCCACATCTGCATAATGCCACCCGACTTGCTACCCAGGGTGGCAGTGAGATGGACTCCACAGGGGAAAAGCAACCGTGGACGACCAAAAGAGACATGGCACCGAACCGTGGAGCGAGAGCTCAAGAAAAGAGGCATTACTCTGCAGACAGCACCCGCAACAGCAGCTGACAGAGCAAAGTGGCGCTCCCTTGCCATTGCCTCAAGCACCAGACAGCGAAGAGAGGATTGAGTGAATGAGTATATCATATTAACCTTGTTCTGAGAAAGCCGGGCTTAATTCATTTGCCTAAAGTGTTGTTCCAGATTAGCCTGTGAGGCCAATGATGAAATGCAAGAGTGCCGAAATTACTGCCAAATAAGTTTTTCTTCTAAAGACTTAACCCTCATGCAGTTTTCACAACATTATTTAGTGTGACCTGTTCCTGTACTTTCTTAACATACTAAATCACTTTGACAACGATAGTAACTCTCAGCATTTAATAACACTGAAACATCCACTAATTCTTTACTCTGAAAGTCAGCTTACCCTGTCAGCACAGTGTTTGCAAAAAAACTATGTTGATTTTAATAATATATAACTACTAATAGAGGTATTTAAAATAATAATATGACATTTTTAAACCTCTGCTAGGTAAAATACTAATGTTAGTTAATGAAAGAAAAGTATTTTCAAATTTAATGCGAAATTTAATTGTTTAATTAATTGTTGTTTTTGTTTTAAGCAGTGAAGGTGAATGGTTTTGTTTTTTGTTTTGCTTTTTTAAGTGCATTGTGCAATCACACTTCCTTTACATGCATATACTGATTTTCACCAAAATATTAAATAAATATATTACCCTGTTCAAGCAATAGGTGTTTAACGAATGTAAAAGTAATTAACTCAGCAATTATTCTTGTTATTTCTGTGAATAAACATATAAGGAGTTTTTTTCATTTAAAAACAGTGAGTATTTTGCTATTGAACAGTAAAACACAATGTGATTTAGCACATGCATAAGTTAGGCCACAGAAACTGAAATGTTTCCTCTTGGCAGGAAAGTCTGACCTGTAAATTAAAACTATCTTTCACCATGTCTGACATACCCATATAATGTCTTACATGGCCGTATAATGTCTGACATACCCGTATAAAGCCGTCAATGCCGACAGACATGAGCTCCCCCTCGTCCAGAAGGATCTGCTGTATGGCCCCCGTGTGGCAGGGCTTCTTGTTCTTCATGCGGATTTCCACCTTGATCAGCCCTCCCTCCCACAGCAGCATGTTGCCCCACTCGGAGCCCGACAGCACCTTCCCGTCTGGCAGCTCAACGTAGCCCTCGATGTCTGAGATCTCCGTGCGACCGAACTTGCCCAGCTCTCCCTGAAGCTTCAGACCCGTGAACGTGTCCGCCATCTTCCAGAACCTGAACACGGTGGGAAACTTATTTTCAAAGGAATATTAAAACAGTTCAACAGTACTTAATTGATGTCAACATAAAAAATCCAAGGTTCAACAGGTTTAAATTTTGTTTATTAAATAAAAGAAAATAATGAAGCAGGGCTCAACATAAACGGTTGTCCGATTGCCTCTGGCAAGTAAAAATTGGGTCCGGGCAAGTTATTTTATAATCTAGTTGTCCGCCCGGGCAAGTTAAAAAAACAGTTATTTTATAATCTAGTTGTCCGCCTGGGCAAGTTAAAAAAACAACAAAGAAAAACGTGTGTTTCTGTGGTTAAATAGTACAAATAATCACGAACGATTTGCCTAATGCACGAATTTCCCTCGGCGATTGTTGTTTGCGGAAATCCAAACTAACTACGCATGGTGCGCATGCATTTCCAAACTTATTTTTAGAAACGCCGTAAATGGCTTGGGATTTCAAACGTAGGCTTTCAAATGCTATTGTGTTTATCTTTTTTATTACTATTAAGTTACAAATAACATCGTTGGTGTTTTCAGTCACAAGAAAACTTCTAAAGTTATACTATATAAAACTATATAAAAACAACAACAAATAGCTTTGGTATATGTTTGTCATATTTTGCGACATACATTTTCAACAATCTTTTGCTTTACGTCAATTGACATTTTTGTTACGGTTCACGTGTTGTTTACAGTACTTTTAGCAGACTAGAAAAGTTCTAGTTTATTTAGCTTCGCGTTTGGAAGTAACTGTAAGTCTGGAGGACAGAGGCAACGTTGACCTGTGTTTGCTGACGAAGACCTGGAGGAGATTGACTTATTTTTTCATTAACAATCAAACATTGACACACATCGACATTTAGACTTTAATTAGACTTTAATTGCTGTGATCATTTTGTTAAACGTGCAAAAATATAAAATAAAGTTTTGTGGTGTATCATTTTGATCTATATTAAAAATATGAGGTCTACAGTTAATGTGATATTTCATGTTTGGGCAAGTGGCTTTATGTTCAGGGCAAGTAGATATTCTAAGTACTTGGTTTTTAGGTTAATGTTGAGCCCTGTGAAGTAATGTCAAGTATCAAATAAACAAGCAAATTCATTGAATTGATATCCCCCGCCAAATAAATTTTGTTTATGGATGGGTGTAGAACTAAAAGCAAAGGTATAAGGGAAGGGTTGTTCCTTTTGTCAATTTTTTTTTAACTCATTTGTACCTTTGATGGGTTTGCAGACAATACAATGCAGAGTCCCTTGCTGCATAGTAAAGGAATGACTAAATAATAATAATTCATCAAATTTGTGACCTTTGACCTCAATGTGTGTACTTGACCTTAGCCCTTAAGATTATGTTGAATGTAAAGCATACCCAGATTATTAAAAACAACGATGGCAAATTTGATGGCTCTGGCTCATGTGTTAATTGAGATAAAGCTCAAAGCTTATATCAAAACGCATTTTTTTCAAGATACAAAGGGCCATAACTCTGTTATTAACAGATGGTGTACAATGCCATTTGGCGTCCATCATCCTCTTATCCATATATATACTCATACCAAGTTTCAATGAAATCCGCCAAAGCACCTCCAAGATATGGCTCCAGACACAATAGTGCCGGACGAATGGACGGACGGACAACGCCAAAACAATATCCCTCCCCCTATGGCCGGGGATTACAAAACATGATTAATAAAAATTGTTTATTAAACACATAGGATAAAAACAAGACAGGACGAATACATAAAAACATAATTTGTGAGCCCGAATCAATAATAATAACAGAAAAGTCCCATACCTAATGTGGACAGTACCGGATGTTGTAAGTTGCCCCTCCAGCTCGGTGGAGAAAGTGGCCCGGAACACGTCCTGGGAGAACGCCTTGGACCTCAGCACGGTCTTCTCCTGTTTCCAGTCCCAGACAGTCAGCATGAAGTCTGGGTCGCCACCCTGGGAGGCCAGGAGGCTGCCATCAGGGCTGGCAACGAGCAGAAACTGAGTTATGTTTGGCTCAAGGGTGTTAACAAGAGCACCAAAAAACAGGTGCCAGCACTCAGCTGTGGGTGCAGTTGTGAATAAATGAAAGCTTTTAGAGGTCACAGTGACCTTGACCTTTGACTTAGTGACCCAAAAATGGTAGCGGTGTGTAGAACTCATCAAGTTGCCTCTACATATGAAGTTTTAAAGTTGTAGGTGGAATAACTTTGATTTTAGAGCAAAATGTCAAGGTTTTAGCACGACCCAGAAGGCGGACGACACGACGAGCTGGCTATGACAATACCTCAGGTTTTCTCTGAAAACAGTTGAGCTGAAAAACACATTCCAATGGGTTAATTTGTCATCGGGCAAATAAGCTCTGTGCTCTGTGAAAAAGGGGTTTAATGCATGTGCATGAAGTGATGTCCCAGATTAGCCAGTGCAATCTGCTGAAGCTAATCAGGGACGACACTTTCCTCTTTTATGATATTTTTTGTTTACAGAGAGTCTCTTCTAGGCGGAAAGTGTCGTTCCTGATTAGCCTGTGTGGACTGCACAGTCTAATCTGGGAAGACACTTTATGCACATGCATTAAACCCCTTTTCCACAGAACACTGCACAAATATTTGCATTTTATTTGGAAGAAAATTTTTTTGTCTTGGTACAGGCAGCTGTGAGAAAAATGTGAAACTTTTAGTGTCTACAAAGTAACAGCAAAACATTTTTTTCAAGGTGGAATCTGAGAAACAGAGTGGCCTTAAACAAGTAAGGAACAGCAGAAAAGAGTTAAGATAAATGCCTCAGTCAGTAAAGTTAGCTTAGCTTATTGCACTTTATACAATTCTTAATTCATTTTTCTGTGTGAAAACAAGACAGTGTTACAAACACGTGGATTGCTGTAAATTGAAAATTTAACCCTTTACCACTTAGATACGTATTTAACCATTTACCACTTAGATACATATTTTAATGCCTTACTTGAAATCCACAAATGAGTAAGACCGCTCCGTGCCCCCTCGCAGAATTCTGTACAATTTGAGGGACGGCCACTCAAAGATGTTAATATTTGGACTAGACCCCTTCTCAGCCACGGCAAAGAAAGTCCTGCTGGGATGTACCTGAAAACATCATGAGGGTGGTAGTCATTATTTTTTTATTATTTATGTCTACTTCAGAATCAACAAAAAACATTATTAGTTATGATTAATATGTGTTTATTAAGTACATTTCTTCTTCAATATCTTGTGATAAATCATTAAAATGTACCATAAGCATATACATTTGACAATTAACAGTGTGGACTGTATTATTATAATAACTGTTTAAAGCGGGTATATACGATTTTGTCAAATATTTATGAATTTATATAAAATGTGTAAAAAACATATTATATATATATTTCAATATAAATTAAAATAAAATTTAAGAAAAACGTGTGTCGAAAAATGTGAAATAAGCCAGATATTCAATTCTAAAATTGAAAACGGCTGTACAGCCAAATTCGCCAGCATGTATACCATACATGTACGATGTGAATCTAAACTTAGTTTAACGGTTTATTTGAATTCCTGCAACAATATCTATTAATACGACACACGAACACTAACTCCGATCTTAATACAAACACAAATGCTTCGGTTATTGTAGGAAAACATGTAAGTCACAATCAGCTCGGGGCGCTAATTTGTCTTTGCTGCATTTTATGAAATTCAGCTTTAATGTATAATTTTTCTTGTCTATTTTGTGTTATTGTAACATATTTTATCAATATATTACAATTAAACACATATAAAAAAATCGTATATACCCGCTTTAATAAAACATGCTTGTGTATACTCATTATCAAACCACTGAAATTAATTCACATAATTTCATATAATACCTAATTACATGTGTTGCTTGGTTGGATTGACTGATTAAAACTCCTAGATTTGTTCTTGCATACTTGTTTTTGTATCATTAGTTGTACCATTACTTGTTGTGAAGTAATAGGAAAACTAGCCTGATGTCCACAATATTTTTCATGGAAAAAATAAACACTAGTTGGTACTGTGAAATGGTCTCAGAACAATTATTTAGAAAAGCATCTTTCTAGTTTTCACTAGAGCTTATTGCAACACACTTTCCCGCTTGGCAAAGATTGAAGTAAGGTGTAGATGGCTATATGCAACCAGCATAAAACCGGAACAGCCTGCAAGTAACTTATAATCAGTTCAGGTTTAATGCTGTTTGCTGCTTATCAGTATCTTAAGCTAGGAAATGAAGGCTCTAGAAACAAAGGTCTTCAATTTAATTTGATTTGCTAAGAGACTACCAACGTCAAAGTGCATACCTGAGTGGTTAAGGGATATAGGCCACAGCTAAGCCGCTAACTTACGCTCGATTGGTCATTGTCAGCTCGGGTACTACTTAAATGTACCCCGGGTACTCATAAGTATACTTAAATGCAAACCGGGTATGGAAAATATACTGAAACGTACCCAGGAATTTTAACGCCAAATTGGTCGTTGTCGGCTAATTTGTCCAAATTAATTATGGTCATATTTCTGTCAATATTCAGTAAAATTGCCTGTATATTACCAAAAAACCTTCTTAAAAATTCATGTCAAGGCAGGTTTTGTTCAAAGAGAATTTTGTTTAGTATAAAGTAGCGCGTTTTACGATAACGGATTGTGGGCAGGAATACAACTCGGGTACAGTCTAAAATGGCCGGGTACATGTTAGTACATTTTCCGTACCCGGGGTACATATAAGTATACTTAAGAGTACCTGAGGTTCATTTAAATAGTACCCAAGCCGACAATGACCAATCAAGTCTAACTTACTGCCAAGGCTCCAATACCACCCCCGCTAGAGCTGCGTAGGAAAATCTGCTCTTTGGTCTGGAGGTCTAGAATTAGCACAACGTTTCCCGCTGCAAACATGACTGTCTTCTCATTGAGTATGTGCAGATTGGCCCGCTTTGTGCAGTCATAGCCGAAGGAATGTCTGGGACGGGGTCAAGGATGAGACGGATGACCATTTTGTGAATACACAATAGTTGAATTAGTCATGCCAAATATCATCTTCAAATCTGATTTATCTCCGGCTATATGAAATACATAAAATATTTCAGGCTTGTGGCTTTTCAGTTATATTTATTATAGTTTGGTAAAAGAAAATATAACCAGTTTGATATGATTGCATACTGATTTAGTGGATTAAATTTAACCATTTCGATATGATTGCATACTGATTCAGTGGATTACACATATGGGCTGTGCTCTAAGAAAAGAGGGTTTAATGCATGTGCAAAAGTGTTGTCCCAGATTAGCCTGTGGTGTCAGCACATGCTAATCAGGGAAGATATTTTCTGCCTGAACTGAATTTTTGCTAAGAAGAGACTTTCTTTAAACGAAAAATATCATAAAAGCGGAAAAAGTCGTCCCTGATTAGCCTGTGAGTACTGCACAGGCTAATATGGGACAACACTACACACATATGCATTAAACCCTCTTTTCACACAGCACGGCCCATAGTAATGTCATAACATTCTTTAAAAAAAATAGGCACAATAATCTTACCAAATTTGTCATTAAAAATAAAATGTTGGGGCATGTAAGAAGGAAAATACAAACTAAGATTAAACTTTCCAATGTTATCATAAACTATGTTAAATCTTATCTAAAGCTATATCAATAAAAGATTATAATTAAATTAAACAGATTGAAATATATACATAATCTGTCATCACCCAAAAGGATACTTTAATGTGAGCATGTCTGCCGGTAACCCAGAATCTAAAGTGACAGAAGGTTTGGAGGCAAACTGCTGGAAGTCGTAGTAAAAGTCATCGGGAATCTTGGGCTCTTCTTCCTTCTCTTCCACCTTTTCACCCTCTTCCTCACCCCCTTCCTCTGCCTGCTGTCCCCCAACATCAGCCTTCTTAGTCTCATCTTTGGCAGAGTCTGATTCTTCCTTTCCCTTACCATCCGGCTCATCAGTGGTCTTCTCAGTTCCATCTTCTGCTTTAGCTTCCCCTTCCACTGCTTCCTGCTCTTTTGGTTCTCCTTCCCCTGTTTCTTGTTTTTCTCCCTCATCTTTTGTATCCCCTTCCTGTGCAGTGTTTGCATCCTCAGTATCATCTACAGATTCACAAAAAAGGTTTTGTTAAATTATATGAATTAATAATATTTAAGAATTTTGCAAATTTTAAACGAAACAACAAAATAAAGAACAACTGGTATGGTTAAAATTTAAAAAAAACTGAATAATCATCAAACAATTGATAAAGGAATTTCAATATTTTTCAATAATAGTAATAACAAATAATTACTTTTCAACATTCATATTATTTAACAGTAATTTATTTTTCAATGGATACGACCTAAGAACATATATTTTACTTTACAACAATCAGAGGTTCATTTCATCTATTATTTATATAAATTCAATAATATAATTGCAACCTCATTATCGCACATTTGTTAACATAGCTCAAGTACAAACTTATCTTTTTTAAACTGTAGTTGTCCTTACAAAGAATGGAGTACATGTATTAAGCTGTTTTTGTGTGTGTTTTCAAACAAAATTTTTGTTGAAATGAATTAATAAAATGAGCAAATGTCAATTGCATTGGATGCATGTAACATTCAGCAAAGCAAAGCAGAAATACTCAATAAACACATTCTCATTTAACAATGCAAAAATATATATTGATCATGTTACAAATTTTTTTTTTCGTTATTATTTACATATTCGACAATATATATAAGCATGAAATTAAATAAAACCCACTGTAAGTAGCTAACGATGTTTCTATATAGATATACAATAAAAATATAGGTGCACAAAATATAAGATAACTGTAAAATAGCCATAGTTAAAAGATTACAAAAAGATAGATTCAGTTATATTTTAAAGAATATTTATGTACATGTAATCTGGATACATTAAGCATCTATCTACTCACAAATTGACCCATCAGTGCAAAAGAGTACTACGTGTAATTAAACTTTAATGGCACATGGTACCTTTTTTAACCAATGGGTTGAAATATGTTCAAATAACCTCTACATAATATTGACTACAATTACTATCTACAGCACTGTTAACATTATTAACCCTTTCCCACTTAAAAGCAAAGTGAAACTGGCAATATGCTACCAGCATAAAACCCGAGCAGCAATTAGTTAGGTAAAGGGTAAAGGATTATGTGAACATGATAAGTTATAAGACAGCAGGTAGAACTGAGGTTTCAGAAGCTTCAATCAGAGGATCTAGGTCTAGTCTACAGCGACTACATTTCCTCTCACCCTTCCCTGGAACTTCATGAGCGTTTTCCACTTTGTCAGCATCAGTTTCAGCTGGATTATCTTCATCTCCCAATGGCTCATCACCCTCTGCTTCTTTTCTAAGGTTCTCCTGATCAGTTGCTTGCGTATAAGCAACATCCGCATCATTGGCATCTTTCTTAACGTCATCTTTTTCAATATCTTCTTCATTATCCTTATTCTCAGTTACTTGTTCATTGTCCTTCTCAATTATCTCAGCCTTACCTTGCTCTATTTCTAAGCCGTCATTGATTTTTGAATCCGTCTCCAACTTGCTATCTGTTTCCTCTGACTCATCCTGTTTATTCTCTGAATTATCAGCTGCCTCATCACCTGTTTGCTCTGACATTAAATTATTTTCATTTTGAACATTCTCAACACCTTCTTCACTTTCTACATGTACATTCTCACCTGGAGTTACGTCATTCTCTTCTGCCCCTTCTGCAGTGTTTCCCTCTTGACCTATTTAGGACATAAAACATCATATAAAATAGGCTCCTTTTTTTTTTTTTTCATAAAGATTTTGATTAGAAAACATTCACTTTGAATTCCGATTGTATACCCAATAGAATGAGACAGAAAACATATAAATGTTTGTGTCACTAGGTTTATGAGTATGTTTTATATAATTTAACTTTAACATTTAGTCATTTGAAGGAAGAGAGTTAATTTTAAGAAATGTTTAAAAGTATAAGACAAGCTTAACAGAAATCTTCTGGGAATACCTCTACTGCCAAGTACACTTACTATTAAAAATGAACCCTGCCTAAAACTCAATCATTTATATTTATATGTTAATTATTTTAAAATTTCAATTTTAAAACTAATAAAATTCATTCTGTTGTGTGTTTTTTATTTCCTTTGTTTGACTGTGCCTTGATTACAGTTTTAGCAAAAAAAAGGTACTATATTAAATGAAATAAAGTTTTGGAAAGCTATGCTGTACTGCAACAAATTATAAGCATCACACTTGACAGGCTAAATATAGCTTAAATATGTGATGTCATATTATGTATATTCATATGTTCTAAAAAATGTCTGAGGCTGCACAGTAAAATGAATTCTTTATTTTTTAACCTTTATTCGATTGTGCACATCATGTTGTGAATTATTAACTCTATAACACCACAGATAAAGATAAGTTAGTAAGGAACAGCGCCGAAGAAAGTAAAGTTCACAAACAAATTTCTGAAAAATGTTCATGTATTGATTGTACAACAGTTTTTTAATGTAACTGGTTTAATCGCTGTACTTGTTTTTACGTTCTGTTCAGTATGAATATTTATCATATTTGTAAAAATCTGTTAAAAATTACTGGCCCTGCACATCCATCAACTGAAAAAATAATTTCACCCTTGTGTGCATTGTAGTCTATGTTTTTTCACAGTCATTCATATGAAGACAATATTTTTCTCCAAATAAATTGCGAATTTCAAAATGTTTTTTATATGTTGTGGGAAAAGAAAAGCTGAAGCATCACCAAACACACAAAAACTGATACAGTCTTATCACCTCACTTCCAGACCAGAACCTGTTTATAACTGATACAGTCTTATCACCTCACTTCCAGACCAGAACCTGTTTATAAACAAAATTGCTTATGGCTTATATAAATTGGGTTGCCCAAATTTTGCCTGAGTTTTGGATTTCCTCTTTTCTTAGAGCAAAATTTTAGACGCCAATTTGAGCAGGCAGTGTATTTTTAGACCCCTGACAAAGGTCTGTTTTTCAGATTTGTAGTTATGGCAAAGCCACTTGAACCTTATGACTCACACAAATAGCAATACACAATAGTATCATATTTTTATAACAATTTCATTGCAAATGCTGAGGGAAGTCATAAATAACTTAACAGTAATGTTATTATTGTGTGTTGACAGTTTTTGTAGTTTCAGGATGGAGATTTAAAGCTTCCCAAGGCTTTTCTTGAGTTATCATTAAAATATGCATAAGATGAAACAAGAGCACCGCATAATGGGTGCCATGCTCGGCTGCAGGTGCAGTTTTGAATAAATGAAAGCTTGTCAGAATTTTTTGTTCTTTTTTAGAGGTCACAGTGACCTTAACCTTTGATGACCTAGTGACCCACAAATGGTTGTGGCATGTAGAACTCATCAAGGTGCAGCTACATATGAAGTTTCAAAGTTGCAGGTTGAAGCACTTTGATTTAAGAGCCAATGTTCAAAACCTTGACAATATGTCAAGGTTTAAGCACGACGCGGACGGCGGACAACGTTGGACGCGACGAGCTGGCTATGACAATACCTTGGGTTTCTCCAAAAAAAGCCGACCTAATAAACTACAGAGCATATAACAGTTTTGTAGTTTAAAACATCCGAAGGAAAATTTAGGAAAAAATACAAACCTTCAAATGATAAAAAAAGTCAATATTCTATTAAAAAAAAACTGATAAACCAATACTGTAACCATTCTGACTACAATTCGGACAGGAGTTCTGGATCACTAATGAAACAAACGCTGTTTATGATTCCTAATTTACACCAATTTGCTAGTGTTACACCTCTTTGGAAGCGGATTTATGTCTGCTATCCTACACAAGTTTCAAAAGTTGGAATATATCCATTCATCAATATGTAAACATTGAATTTCCTAGTCCACTCAGAACACTAGTTTCGAATCAAGGACAGGTATTCCAGATCACATGACGTTAACCAACACATGACCAATGCTGGGGACCAATTCAAAATTATGTTTAACTTTCAAATAGCTTGCATATCAGCTGGTTAAGCAATTTTAAGAAGTAAAGGAAAAGAAAAATGTATTTATTATCGTTGTGTGATTGAATAAACTGGTTATACAGGTTTTGAAGGTGTTGCATGTTCAGTGGTGTTGAAATGAAGATTGCCTCTTGCACAGATTTGTAGGTTTGGTCATTCGACAGGCTAGTCAGGAACTAAAATATCAATATAACAAAACATTTCTCATAGATTTGATACATTCAATTTGTTTGTGATGTTCCCCGTGTTTTTTGCTCCTATGATTCGGAAAACCTGCCTTTATATATAAGAATAAAAAGGCAATCTGATCTTTTTCTAATAATTTCTAACAGTATTTAACATTATGATCATCTTAAGTAAGCGTATGAATTCTAATTTAAAGCAAAATATGTGATACCCAACGTACATTTAAGTTTTGGCGTTCCTAAAAAGTGTCTGGCCTCGATTTGGCGTAAGCGGTGCGTAGGTAAATTAATCCACCCTGTTACAAAATTAATGGGTCGCAGAACATCAATTTGTGCTAAAAAACCGTGTTAAATGGCTTAATGTGACCGAGAATGGATGGGCTTTACGATTATATAAGCTTCACTTCAAAATTGAATGTATTTTTTCGTAAAGACAAGTAAATAACGCTACTGATTCGGAACTCCTGTTAATCCGAAACTACTGACCTAACAGTATTATATAAATATAAAACTAACAAAATGAACAGAATTTTTTATAATGATTTTAATTATAAAACTGAACTCCAAATGGCAACATGGAAACATCCTTGCCAGCAGTAAAATAATATTTTATCACTGTATACCTTTATCCTCTTGTTCAGTTACATCTTCATCAGCTACTTCAGGTTCAGCTTCAGCCGTTTCTTGTTCTGTTTCCTCAACAGGCTGTTCTTCTGAAACCAGAATGAAATCCTCTTTTGAAAGGGCTTCCAGGTAAAGGCAGTTTAAATCATTAAGATGTTGAATTTGGATGTAAAAACATTAATTTCCAATAAGCTTTTCTGTCAGGAAGTAGATATAACCAAGGATTGTCTACAGAAATTGTTCGATAATTGTTTATGTTATTACAGAACAAACCATTAAGATGCTAATTGCTACAGTAATATAAGTCATTGTGAATGTTTCCAATGTTCCATGACATTTGGGTCGATCCCAGCCAGCATAGTTTTTATATCGGGCCGATATCGTAAACGATGTTGGGCCGCAATCTCTTGCCCATCAGCATTTGATCGGCCTGATATCGGCAAAATTATTTATCGGCCTGTCCTCGGACCGATATTGGCAAAATGGCTTATCGGCCTGCCATCGGCCCGTCATTGGTTTTATGTAACACCCTCAATAATACCACAAATACAGCACTTTGCCATGTATATAACAAACAACACTGATTTATCTTATAAACATTTACTTTGGAAAGGCATTATGTCATAATAACATTAAAGTGATATTATGGGCATCTGACAGTTTATAGGTGTATATCGCAATCGTTGTTTATTTTTGGTGTTTTCACTTCATATACACTTATATTTGCTAATGCAGCATCAACATACTAAAACAATATCCCGAAAAGAGAAAAATAATGCATTTGAATATCAACAGTACTTTCGTTTGACAACTGACCACGCATGTACAATGTGAACCTAAATTTAGTTTTAGTGCAGATTCGTTTATACGACACAAAGACACATTTTTGTTGTACGGCTTTCAGGACTGGGTGAGTCACGTAAAATATCGAATATAAAATATATTTTTATAAACAACTGGTAGCGAGATGAGTTGCAGATAATTGGTCAGTAACCACATTTTAACTTACTCTTTTGACCTGTTAATTCTTTTCAGCTCAATTCAACAGTGAAAAATGCCCATAATATCACTTTAAAACAACTATTTTATTTATTCACATGATTATTTTTATTATAATGAAGTTTTTCTTTACCATATAAGGTTTATGGTTTATTACAAATTCTACCAAGAAGGCCGATAACCCAAGTGGACAAAGTTTTACATCAGTGTTTACAAATAGAAAACATATGAACACACATTACATCATACATTTGCGTTTACAATTTAAATATGGCAACTAAAATCTTAATCAAATAAAAATCTAAATTATTCTCAGAATGTACTATGGACAAACAATTGAAAGTGGAGTATTACAATTTGATAATTTTAATGACAGTGTTGGATATCAATTGTATTTCAAATTTAACATACATTTCAATGCAATCACAGATAAATAGTTTTCTTAAATTATCTGTTATTTCAAAGAGTCTTAATAGAAATACATAGATGAAGAAATGTTACTTATTCTGTACCATAATACTTAAGGGGTAAAACAATATACAGAATATGTATCATATTATACTTTATAGCAATTACATGTTTATAAACTGATGTTAACGCCTTATTTAAGACTACCTATTCTATACAATCGACAGTCGTAAAGCAAAAAAATATATGATAATATCCAATAAATAAAATAATCGCAACCATTTAAATGTAGTCTATCCTTAACGAAACAATAAACAGTCTTGAGGCTTACTTCACTGCAATTCAGAAGATAAGATTAGAACATAGATTATATAACATCCTTCTTGATACAGGTGTTTAAGTATAATTGACAGCAAGTATGTTTCTACAGTTTTAAAATCGCAAACAATCCATAAAGTCCACATTGGGTCCCACTTTATGATGTGTAAGTAACAATATTATGTATGCTGTACATAACAAATACAATTACAGTAACAAGAAGATATAAGCGGTACAAAACACATCAGAATACATTAAGTTGATGGTACAAAGGAAAAATGTGATTGAACCTGAAGAAATTAGTGTTCCTTATGGCAATTGCCGGAATTTCTACGCCAGATGTGCTCAAGTCAAATAGATGTTTGTAGATACACAATGCTCGTTGTTTTTCCATTTTAGTTTCCCACAATGATATCTAGTCATACGACACATGAACACTATCATGGTGTTCGTGTGTCGTATGAATAGATATATTCGCAGGAAATTCAAATAGAATTGTGGTCACAAATAAATAACGCAAAAATCTACAAAAATCTATGTTATCATACCACATCTTGCGTTGAAATTGTGGCTATACCTATAAAAAACACTGATTGTTTAGGTGTTAACTTTATTTGATGCAAATAATTTACAAAATTTTCGTTGATTTTGAGTGTTATAGAGACTTTTATAGCCCATTAATTGATGTAATTAGCTCGATAAATGTGTACATATTTGGTCTTTGTCTGTAAAACAATTGAATATATTTAAAAAAAATAATTTTGTTCCATATATACCGGTAATTTACATTCAAGAATAAAATTAAACTCATTTTCAAGTTTACAACAAATAAATACACTTTCTTTGATCTAATGGAATAGACACAGGTCTAGCCATCTACCTGTCTCAAAATTTAATCTATATGATAAAATGCATACTTTTGATAAACTTAATAAAAACTTTTTACATGACAAATATTCAGGTATGGTTGAAATTGAAAAACAGCAATATGTTGACACAATGTGCCTTCTTTAGGCAACAACAGGATCAAATACAAAAAGGAACAAAAACACTCCTGCTGATATATTAAAAATATTAATTTTTAGCAGTTTAAAAGTAACCTATTAAACGTACTGATGTATAAAATGTGTAAAAAGGCGACTGTATGTAACTAAGTATAACACACAGCTTGCATGAAACAGGAATTAAGGACAATTAATTTTAACAAAATGTACATAATTAGTATAAAAATGCACTTTTCACCCACAATCTAATCTCAACTATCTATTTGGAACAATATACAGCCAAAAAGGGCAGGGCTAACTATGCCATTCACCAAATTTAGCCAATGACTGCAAGTTGAAAAATTTTGTTTAAGAAATTTATACTTGGCTGCATCATTTTCTTCATTAAAACCCATTTATCATAAAATAGCAAAAGTTACAAGATTGTATAATATATATTGATGCAAATTTGGCTAAAGAAAGGAAAGCCTTGAAGGGCATTGTTCACAGATTGTCAAAATGACACTATATGGCGTAGACTGATGATGGAAATAAAGTTTATTTTATGAATAATGATCATTTGAAATTGATAAAATTATAAAGTGTTACACACTCGAAACTAGTGTTACACACTCGAAACGATTGAATATGTTGGAATAGCTTGTTTCTGTTAATTCCGCTAAAATTTGTAGAGTAGCTAGTTTCTGATAATTCCTTTATATTGTGTAACAACAGTACACGTACATCACTCATATAAGTAAAGTATCAAAAGCAGACTTTGTATAGCAGTCCGGATTGCCGAGAATCTATAATTTAAAGTGTATAAGGTAAGATTAAAATTGTAAACCTTATTAGTTGTAACTATAAACACAATTAACAGTCATATAAAAAGTTAACTACATTTGTAATCATCATAATGTTCTTTGGCCATGGCTGATGTCATCGTCGAAGGCTTGGTGCACCCTCCCTCATGGCAGCCACTGGCATTCGAAGCAATGCTTTTATGAAAAACTCCATGTAACTGTTTGTGTTCAGAAAGATTTGCTTGACGGCTTCTGAAAAAGTACAAGTCTATGTTTATTATTATATGATCATTTAAATATATGTGCTTAAATATCCCAAGATTTTTAATTTATAAAAACATGATATTCGCTTACTTTTTCATGGACAAGTATAATTGATAACTTTTCAAATATACAGTGCTATTTAATTTTGATGATCTGTTTTTAAAACCTAAAATTTTATGGCAGTTTAATTCATATAGTCACCAGAATAACACATTTTTTAAATTATCTGCATAAAGTATTGCACTACTGATGACTAGTACTTTTTATGCTGTTATAAAAGTGTACTTTTTACGTAAAACAAATAGCATGTTAACAACCAAAGAAAGAATTCAGGAATAGTACGTAACCTGGAGCTATCGTGTGTGGTCTGTCGGAAGACAACCTTGCCAATTCCCCACGGCACTAGAAATGTGGGTTGGCTGTTGAGGGCTGGGTCTTGTCAACAATAGTGGTGAATCTTTCAATGAAACAACGAAACACAAATATTCTTAATTCGCACAAATCAATTTAAACTGTATACACATCCAATTTAAGTGAGTGTACAGTAACAAAAACAGCAAAGTATGAACGCGCTGTAAAAACTACCTCACGAATATATATTACGAATCGATAATTCAAATTCTTCATGTACCATCACGTTATTTACGAACAAATCTACATGTGGGTAAAAAATAAAGTAAATTATATATTATAATCAACAAATACTAACTTGAACTTGAATGAAGATCTCCGAAACAAAACGCAAGATGCAATGTTTGTGTTCGAACGCCTCATTTAACTTGGCCGCCAGAAAATTTGCTTAACCGAACGAAATTATCGTTTTTGAACGAAAACATTTACCACCACAACGGGCCGTTGTCGGCTCGCTATCTGCAAAACCAATCACAAGTTACATATTAATTATTGACCATATTTATGTTTTATGGTACGAATATACGTATATATGTATTTTGTAATATTTCAATAAACACGTTGCCTGTAAAATGACTTTTTTTGTAGTTACATATATCGAGCGGCGAAACGGATTAACATCGGATAGACATCGTGCCGATATACCGTTTTGCTATCGATATCTATCCGATAGTGGTGTGCTGGCTGGGATTTTGATCCTGGCTGGATGTTGGAATCATGAGGAGTTTCGTAGAGTACAGAATCGCGCATACTATCAAAATACTGAATCAAAAATACTTTTGTTACATGCATGAACTGATTAAATATTAGTTTTCTCCATTTATGACAAATGAAAGGAGAGTATAGTTTGGAAAAGAAAAAAAATACCCGAAGTTTCAGGTTGTTTATCTTCGCCACCGTCCATTTTGGATTTTGGTGACAGTTGCTATGAATCTGCGCATGCGTGTAGAGGTTATTTAACATGTTCTGTAGGTTACACGGCACCATTGGAAACTAAAACGAACTTTTATAGTGCTGTTGAATCAGTTATCCAATCTATCAGTTAAACAGCTGACACTGCGGCCATATTCGAAAGCAACGTCAGTAAGATCTACTGAATCTAACTGAATATGACGTCATTTTGAGTGAAAACAGAAACGTTAAAATATAATAGTTCACTCAGAGCAAAACGACGTTTTACGTCCACGTCCGACGAGTCACGAGCGTTTGAATGTCGTTGATTTACGGTGAATTAGTAAATTATTTTCACAAGTGGCCAACTAATAAAATTAAAGATTTGCGAAGCACATGACATGTAATCCCAACGCATTTCATAAATCCTAACAGTTAAAACACTTATGGCGGTATTGTACAGACGATATGACATGTTTGTTCTGTTTTTATTTGAGACCATTACTGTATTGAACGCATTTGAAACTGTTTTACATGTGCTTTAAATATTTGGATGTATATAGACATTCATAACCAATGTTTTAATCTAGGCGTTTGCAGCCTTAGTATGAATCAGACCAGAACTTCTATACTTTATTATTATTGCGGCTTCTATCTATCTATCTATCTATCTATCTATCTATCTATCTATCTATCTATCTATCTATCTATCTATCTATCTATCTATCTATCTATCTATCTATCTATCTATCTATCTATCTATCTATCTATCTATCTATCTATCTATCTATCTATCTATCTATCTATCTATCTATCTATCTATCTATCTATCTATCTATCTATCTATCTATCTATCTATCTATCTATCTATCTATCTATCTATCTATCTATCTATCTATCTATCTATCTATCTATCTATCTATCTATCTATCTATCTATCTATCTATCTATCTATCTATCTATCTATCTATCTATCTATCTATCTATCTATCTATCTATCTATCTATATATACTGCCAAGCGCCCTTTAGAGCATTATAGGCAGAGGGACATTATCGAGTCCGTTTCCTGGGAAGAACCAGTACTAGGTGTCTATGGAGGAGATAATGAGAATGCTCCCCGAGTGGGGAGCGAACCCACGAACTCCCGATCGCTAGGCGGACACCTCATCCACTACACCACCGCGATCTTACTGAATTGTACGACGATGACTCGAATGTTAAATACAATGTAGTTATGATGAACATATATCTTTATAGACATGCTTAGTTTAGTTCTTGGTGTCTATATAACCATTAAATAGTTAAATTGTAAATAGATATAAATGTATTCTTTTTAATTTGCTATGTTATTTGAATCGTGATGTGATGAGGTTCATTTCATGAACATTTTAATTTTATATGAATAATTCTGGGCCAAGTGTGAGATTTGGGGCTCTTAAACCCGGCTTAAACCCCAAGTGTTTTTGAATTGACTATCATTGTCTCATTATTTTTTTGGGTGACTGGTTCCTTTCTACAAATAAAGGACCGCATTTTAAAATAAGATTTCTCTATTGCTGGTGCAGCTACTGTATAGATTAATGTAATGGTTATTTTGTTCAAAGTAATTGTTATACCCAGCTTTTCACCATAAATTATCTTTATCAACAACTTATAAAATGTTAGGAAAATGTCGCACCACTAGCCCCGAATGAATATTCGTATATTTCATTGGCTGATTTGAGAGAAATCCCTCTTAACATAAGCTACATCACTGGGTCGGTGTAAAGCGTACAGAATGTAACACAGTCCAGTATAGGGAATTCCGGACTACTCTCTGCATATTAATAAGACACCAGTACACATATTTTGGAATTTCAGGGTCAATACTTTGTCAGTTTATTGTCACGGGAAGACAAAATTGACAATCGATAAACGTCAATAACACAGTATTGTTTTCAAATTTTAAAATAACACGACTATAAAGGAAATGAATGAAAACCTATCAGTTAATGACACTTATTTGCGTTATGAGAAAACAAACACTACCGAATAATTAAAGTATCATGATAAAAGGGAAAGCGTTTTATTATCTAACCACAAATGGTTGCCGTAAGCGGTCAGTCTGTCTGGAAATCATTCATGAAAAGGCTACTGAAATTTGCCAGTTTGCTACATGTATAAATAACACGGTTTTACTTCAATATTCTATCGAAAAGTATTGTGGTTAGATGTTCCATTTACAAGATGTAATGAGATTTTTTAAAGACCCGCGTTATGCGCTTATGGGTCTTATGACAAATGCGACCCGCTTACCTGCGTCTTAAAGGGGCCTTTTCACGTTTTGGTAAATTGACAAAATAAAAAAATGTTTCAGATTCGCAATTTTCGTACTAGTAATAACATGTGCGAGGAAACTTAGCATATACCATCCTTTATAATATCCATTAACTCACAGACCGATGAGAAGATTCAGACCGATGAGTACCACCGATATATAGAGTCCAGAAGAGAACAGCAGTCAGTCATGAGAAATCGTCATAGTGGCAGTTGTAGACAGGCGATCGCTGTTCTCAGATGACAACATTTAAGAAGATTGGTCCAGTCATTTGCATACAATTTAATGTAAACAAAGTCTGATTGCCGATGAAAAAGTATAATAAAATTTATTATTTCTGTCTAATAATACAATGTGATATCTTATAAATTGATTTAAATTCATATGTTTTGTTTAATTTATCCATCTATGAAAGATAATAAAGTTGTTTACACATAGATCTTGTTTATTCATCAAAGCCCCCAGTTCGTATGACGTTAATGGTAAGATTTTTTAATAACAGTTGTTTGTTATACAAGTTGCGATTCAATGTCTTGATTGACAAAACAGACCATCCATACTCCCTGTCTCACCTGCTAATAAAAACAATGGACAACAAGTGTTGTTGGTGGCACCTTATACGTTCTCAACACCCTATGACTTATTTTCTCACAGTGGGCTGCATTTGTAATATCAAAGGCAGTTACCGCAAACAAATTATTTAGCCACAAAATAGACGCATAAAAGACGCTAGGTTATAGAGAATCATGCAAATTGATGTGAGTGTTTACTTTTTGAAACTCGAGATGACTTCCTTGTGACCGCTGAACACAGGTGAAAAATATCTTTCGGTATGAAACATACTGTACGTATGATGATATAGCGGGTTAACCGTTTTACTCAGGGTTAATGTAAAATGATTTTTGTCGGTGTGGGGGGGATCTAGACTGACCGTTGCATACAGGTGGCCGCTGTTCTTTGGTAACCACTAAGTAAGGTTGGACTGTACAAACATCCCGTCATGGATTAAAATAGTTATATGCTAGACACATGCATGCTCAGACACGATAACAATTTATTTAACTTTAATTAATATACAATTAATATATAACAGTGTCATATTTTCAAATAAGTGATCTGTGATCTTATATGTAGGTGTAAGTGATAGTTGTCAGTACTGCAGAAAGAAAACCCGTTATAACAATTGCTAAAATAACAATAATTGTGTTCAAATTAGAAACTGGTATTGAAATCATATTTGCAGTAGCTTTATAAAAGTACTCATTTCTTTCAGATTTTTTTTTACAGAGTCTGATTCAGTCAAAAGTTATCATTGCAAACTCAGCTGTATAAAAAATTAATTACTGTTGATAATTATATTTAGAATGCATCCGGATTAACGTGACTAACTTTGATAATGTATAATACAGAACCAATGCATTAATTTCAAGATTCAATGTTGAAATGAATCCATTTCTGGTTCAAAAGTTTGTCGGCTTAGAATAAATCATTAAATAAAACTTACACCGACCAAACGCCCATATTATATATCAGGATGATGTTCATTTTTCATTTTTCTTCTGATCATTGAACTATTTTAAGTTAGACTTTCAATCATTTGTACAAAAATAATATAAAATCATTATTATGTGTGAGACATTTAATTTTCGTTTATTTTGTGGGTTTACGCAAACACATCAGAACATAACCCATGCTAATTAATCTTTTTTTTAAACAACAATAAAAAAACACACGAATTTACGTATCTTCGAAAGTCCTGTTTTGAACCCCACCCCCGCTCCCCCAAAATACATGCACACGAATATAAATGATTTTACAGTAAATACACTATATATAAATATCACGGTAGAAATAAAATATGATACTGAACGTAAATCAAAAACAGAACTGAATATTATATGTTTCACGACTGTATCAAGTTTGGTCTATTGATAATTTATCAAGTTAAACAAAGATCATTAACAAAGTTCGACCCAAGAGATAGCTAAATTCACTTGTGTGCATGATTATTCTGAGCTTCAGGATGATCTGGGCATTAAAGCCGTACACCTTGAAATGAACGTAAATTTAAGTATAAATACGAAACATATTTTATCTATGCCAATTAGAATATATCTGGTTGTTACAAGGTAGAAATCCGTCTTTTTTGCGCGTTAAAACTTAAAAATAATCACGTTTGTTGAAATGAATGTATACGTATAGAAATTCTACTTTCGGTTTTAAAATTAAAAAAATTACTTGCTTACTAGGCTTTAGATTTAATTTTATCTATGCCAGTTAGAATATATCTGGTGGTTACAGTTAGAATATATCTGGTGGTAACAAGGTAGAAATCCGTCTTTTTGCGCTTTAAAACTTAAAAATAATCGCATTTGTCGGAATGGACGTATACGTATAGAAATCCTACTTTCGGTTTTAAAATTAAAAATAATAATAAATTACTTGCTAACTAGGCTATAGATTTAATGACATTTTGCACACGTTCAAATTGCATCTATATGTATTGATTAACATGTATTTCATTTCAAGGTGTGTGGCTTTAAAGTGATTGACTAATGCCTTCTGCTTCTGTCTTCATGACATTCACTTTTCACGAACATCCTTCAATAGTTAAAACTGTTGACCTCCTGCAGCAGCATATCGTCTTCATTACCTTAACCTTTTAGCAAAACTTCATGATAAAGTTAAAAAAAAAGTTACAGCAGACCTGCATCAGACATGAACATAAAGACGCTCTTGACCTTGAAGTATGACATTAACCTGGCTAATGGACTTTCAAGTTCTTAACATTTGGTGGGAGTTTCATTCCAAGCTATAGACGAGTTAACGCGTGACGTCACGCGCACCTGCAAAGTTTAGACACCGCCCACCGGTTGGCAAAAGAGGTTGAATTCATATAAGCGCATATAAAGAAGGTTGACATAATCATCGTTTTTATTGATAATCAGAGAAGAATCGCGACATAAAAGTGTTACGGACACAAAATTGTCACGGACAGGCTAAGTTTTTCAATATAATCCCATTTCCCACTTCGTGGCTTGGGATTATGATAATTTCAAAATTACTGGTTCAATCAAAAGAAGTGAAACTCCAGCTGCTGGAGCAGTATTGAATTTTCATTAAAAAACAATTAGTTGGTCCTTTATTTAAGGCAAGTGACCGATTGCCCAAACAGTACAAAACAGCACAATACAGCACAATACAAACCAACATAAACACAAAATATGAATAAAGCTGGGGTCACCGCCTTGGAACGGTCACTGCAAAGCATTGGGGGTTTAAACCTGGTTATAGAGCGCTCAACCTCACACTTGGCCCAGCAATATTCATAACACATTTAAGTGTAAATAAAATTTAACGTCATAACATTGTAACTCAAATTAAACAGTAATAAAAGGGAATTAAAACGCATTCAATTTAATTACTATTTAATTACTCAATTGCATTGAAGATACAAGAGTAACAGAATTACAACTTTTTGACGAACGATCAAATAAAACTATTAACAATTGTCAACTACATTCCTTCTTTATAGAAAAGATTTGAGAATGTAGAATCATAGAGTTAATATCTCAGATAATCATCGCGCAAATACAGGAAGAAGCAGCAATAATGGGTGTAAAAATTCCATATTACATAGCTTGGTTGTTTATGTGACTGCTAAACAAATTAAAAATAATTAAATCAAACAAGAAACGCCTATCAGAGAGAAAATATAAATAAAATGGAACGTTATAAACCCAATGACCTATGCATGTAGATTACAACTGGGAAAGTCGGTCGTATGACGTCACAAAAATCCATAATGACATAATGACGTGAACAAATTCCAAGGGCAGTCCTAAATAAAATTATTAATGGGGCTGTGCTACTAATAAAACAAGTTTACGTGGTTTAATATTAAGAAGCAAATGAATACAAATGGTAATTCCATTAAAGCGACATTATTGGAATCAAACAGTATATAGGTGTTTTGACAACGGAAGACAGAAATGATTTGATGTACGATTTGAGTCCAAATGTAGTTTACATGCAGATTTGTTCATACGACACAATGACACAATTTTATTCAACAGTGAAAAATGCCTATAATGTAGTATTCATGCAGATTTGTTCATACGACAAATGACACAATTTTATTCAACAGTGCAAAATGCCTATAATATCACTAATGATTCCAAATTTTAAGGGAAGAAAGATATAGTGAATCGAAAACCATCAAACACGTGTTTTTAAGTACATAAGCATCGTATCCTTTTGATAAAAACAAGTTAATTAAATTGAAAAGTTTAATATGAACATTTGGTTTAACATATTTTAATTTGCGGACACGCTTCAAAACATCTCCGTAAAATGATGGATGGGAGATTCCATTATTTAAATGCCATTTTAAAGAAACATTATATTTTGAAATTAAATCACCATACTTAGAGTAAAATCTAGCAAATTTATTTCTTAGGTTATGATACAAAAAGCCTTGTTTTAGCAATTTTTTTGTTAATATTAGATTACGATCATTAAAATCTTTAATACACGAACATGCTCTGGCATAACGTACCAACTGCGAAATGTAAATACCATAGGAAGGTCCTTTAGGGATGTTGCCATCTAGAAACGGAAAATTCACAATTTCAAAGTTAAAATCGTCCCGTTTGTCGTATAAACTAGTTTTGATCAAATTATTATTAATAGTTAAATGTAAGTCTAAATACGCAGCGTCTGTATTGGATATACACGATCTATTTAAGACTAGTTCTTTTGGGTATATTTTGTGAATATATTGTTCAAATAATGGATTATCTAAATTAAGTATGTCATCAATGTACCTACTAGTAAGGTTAAAACAATTAATCAAATCTACTTGCTTAGTTTTAGATAATTCTAACATAAATTCGCTTTCATAACAATATAAAAAAAGGTCAGCTATAAGTGGCGCACAATTAGTACCCATAGGAACGCCAATAATTTGTTTAAATATTTTACCATTAAATTCAACAAACAAGTTATCCAAAAGAAAAGTAAGTGCTGCACAAAAGTCAAGACCAGTCCAAATGATGTAATTATCTAATATCTGATTAGTAAAAAAAGCTGTTTTAGTGTTTAAAGCTAGATACAAACATTTCTCTCTAGCAAAAGTTTTTTCAATCAAAGAAACAAGTTTGGATTTTATTAAAGCGTGAGGAAGCGTTGTATATAGTGTCGAAAAATCATAAGTACTTACCTGCGACACCTTATATTTTTTATTTTCAATTTTATCAATAACTTCTAAGGTGTTTTTTATTGACCAAAATATTACTTTTTTCATAAACTTTATTACAAAATTTAGCTATATGATATCTAATAGCACTCAATGCAGATGTAAAATACACTGATAATTGGTTGGTAGTACAAGACACTGAATTAGCGATAAAACGACTTTTATATGGCGTCTTATGTAATTTAGGTATCCAGTAAAGTAAATTTCTTGTCACTAATATTGACTATTACATTTAACTTTACGCATTGGGCAATATGGTCGGTAATAATTTCATTAGGTAGCTTATTGTACTCACAATATGATGTAGTTTGTGAAAGTTCTTGTGAAATAATTTGAACATAAAACACTCGTCATATTATGATAACATTATTAGCAGCCTTATCAGCAGGAACTAAGACGAATTTAGATTTTAAGTCTTCAAGCAATTTACAGAGATTTTGTTTATTAAATTTAGGTGAATGTGGTAGGGCCAAAGGATGTGTATCATAAAAACATATTTTATTCATGGCCATACTAAATAGTTTTGTTTTCCAATCATTGAGTGCAGTAATTTCAGCATTTTCCTTCCTGCACCATTTAGTGCAATAATCATGTAAGGATGTTACGATATTCTTAATGCAGTCATCAAAATCAACAGGAATAGGCAGTCTGTACTTAGGGCCTCTGCGTAGCAAATTTCTGAGGTTTTTATTTTAAATGAAATTAAGGTCCCCAGTAATAACATGTCCAACTGGACCATATATATATTTAGAACTAGTACAGTCACATAATGTAGGACAATTTCTTATTACATTTATATCTGTGGAAATAGAATTATAATTAAAAACGATACTTCTTACAGGTTTACTATATTTGTAGCAAATAAGTGGTGATTCAGTATTGCGGAAATAAGGGGGAATCAACCGACGTACATTTTTATCATTGAATATTTTAGGAAGGTCAATTAAATCAAGACCTTTGTTACAAAACTCAATTTTGATACGATTTCTAGTTTTGTTAAGTACATTTTCAATAAAAGGTTTTAGATAGTAGTCAGTGAAAGATTCAATAATACAAGCACATTCATATAGAGGGTCAGATTGAAGTAAAATAAGTTTACATTCCTTATCAATATGCTCCAACGAAGAAACAGAAAGAGAGCAAAGTGCACTTAGTAATTTATGTTTACCCCCATTGTGTAATACTGTGTAGCAATCATTTAAAGAAAGCAGACGTTTAAATTTACGCCTTAAGTTACCATTTTTCCTAATGCCATGTGAACGTTTATTTCTTAGACGTTTACTAAACAGAGAAAATGAATTAATCGATTTATTTTTAGAAATTGTTCCAACATTTAGAATATTATCATTTAATCCAAGTGGGTAAGCTGATTGCAAACGTTTAATCCATTCAAATTCTGACATGCACCTTGCTTTTAATTGGCACTGACTTGAAGTACTATTATTAAAAGTAAGTTGCTCCACAAGTTGAATTGAAATATTAGTTACGCTATGACCTGTTTTATTAAAGTGCTGGTAAATGAAGTTATAAAATTTATTGTTATTTTTAATGACTTCTCGTTGAGTCATCTTGGGCATTTTGATTTCAATTGAATTAAATATTCCTAGCCCTCTGGGACGTAATTGATTTTTTATGATTCTGTATCATCTACACGCTATGTACTAAGTAATGATAGGCATAGCAAGCGCCAAGTGATGGAAAACTATCACTAAAATTGTAAAAAGATAAAAATGCAATTAAAAAATGTTTTAATGTGAAAACTATACATTAATGACAGAATATCAGCTATTATTATTATTAAGTTTTCAGAAGACTTCATTCTATCGATCCAATAAAGAAGCAATAAATAAATAAATCAACAAATTGTTACACATCTAATAAATGACATTCCAATTAGTGTTCTTTACCTGTTCTTTAATGTGAAAACATGTTAAACTGATTTTTATCGTACATTTTTTTATATAGCATACATACACCCATTGAGTTCATGAAACAATAAAACAAATATTTGACACTTAAGATATATTAAGAAACATAATACACTAGAAAAAGAACATAAGTTTAGGAAAAATATGAGTATGCACAGTTAAAAAAAATCTCACATGGTATCGTAACACTATAACACAAACAGCTACTGTAATTTACATCACATAGTTTTACAAAATTACTGTATTTAAAAAATATTAAAGCATTCAAACATCATACTAATTGGCATCCAGTTATTGTTATGAGTATTATTTATGATTACATATCAGATAAGAGTGATAAGCTATTCTACTTTGTATACAAGAATCATGTCATTGCGCCACATTCCCACAATAATTGATGCAGTGTTGCTATTGTAGCACACTGAGTATGGGGTCTTCAAACCATCCCTGTCTGTAGCCAGAGTGGCCAGCTTCCTGGTGCCCATACTATCCACCTGCAGGATAGTGCTGGACCCCTCTCCACATACCAGCACCTGGCCTGCAGGTGTTACATGTACAACAGTGGGCGATATCAGGTCAGGGTCCTCGAAGGTGGCAAGGACTGATCCATCCATGGTAAGGGTGATGAGCTTGCTCTGAGAAGAGTTAGTGATGTATAACCTGTCACCTGTCCGGCTCACTGCACATCTCCATACTGCAAAAGAGAAAAGATGATCTGTTCGCAATATAATGAGTGAAAATGACAAAACCATTCATTATACATGTATATGAACACAGTTATGAATGTAGTTGTCTATCTAACTTTTACTTTAGAACAATAATGTTTAAAAAAACACAACAATAATGAACATTTCATGTCTAGTTCTTTTTCACCAATTATAAAAGCAAGGGCATAGAATGAAAGTAAGGGTTTAAAATTATAATCACATACAAAAAATAATTTTTATTAATTTGGTGTTGCAACGAATTATTGTAAAAACGTATTGAAACAAGTTCAATTATAAAGCATATTACAATTGCATGTTTTTTTTTATAACAACAAAATATAAAGAAAAAGGTCAGAAGCAGTGATGTTCACAGCAATACACTGTCTGTTCATAAACCCTGTCATTTAGTGACAATCAATATACAATTATTATCAATAGAAGAAAAAAATGAATTCGTTACAATACATATCTTCTTTAGAAAGATAAATCCAACACTATCCTCACCTGTATTTATATTTGATATATCCTGATGCAGTTTTCTGACCAGTTTACCGGTCAGCCAGTACTTGTATAGTGCAGTACCAGTGGTGACTAACAGGTCTCCTTCATGGTAGGTAATACCCTCACAGTCATGTCGTACTTGAAGCTTTCTGACTTTCCACAGCTGGCTGTTGTTGACTTTGATAAAATGTATATTTGAACCATAAGTAACACCAACCTCACTTGGTGTGATCTGACACATGTCACGTGGCTGATCAGATAAATTACAGTGACTCACCACCTGGAACTGCTGGTTTAGCAGCTTGATTTTCTGATTTTCTGAGTCTGCAATCAGGATCTGTCCGCTAGGGAGAACACATATGTCCCTGATACAGCATTTCGACTCTTTACTTGAATCACCTCGCAGGCGTACATCATACTCAGACTTTCCATCAATCCTTATGACTTGGTCTGGATTTCCCCGCACCGTCAAGGGCTGGCTACTGTGTTCAATCATCCCAAGACCTGACAAACTGGACAGATACTGGACAATTTCATTATTAGGCTGGAAAGTTATTGAGGATTCTTTTTGACTTAAGTTCTTCTTCCGATATTTTTCAAACTGCTGTATTTTGTCCTTGCATTTAAAGCTGGCTATAAAAGAAAGTTCCTGCTTGCCTTTATCACTTACGTCCTGTATGGCATCTCGGAGTTGTTTAAATTCATCTCGAAAAGTGGCACATTCATCGCGATCACCTTTAAGAAGAGCTTGCAATTGGGTCAGTTTATCTTTCATTTCCGTCAGTGTCTTCTTTTCAAGCATGCTTAAGGCTGCAATTATTTTTTCACGACTTTCCTGTATTTTGTGCAACTGCTCCTCAAATGAACTTTGTACAGACCGAATGCTAGACTCCTGGTTGTTTTGAAGCTCCATCAGTTCTGCCAGAGTACTATGGATAGTAACAGATACTTGTTTGAGGTCTGTGGGTGAAGTTTTTACCAAGTCTGATAAAAGAATAACCGTTTGGCATTTCCTGTAAAAAATACAACATTTTCTGTTGATTTAAACAAATAATCCATTAATGATGCAAAGTACCTATTTTAATAGCTTGATTAATGCAAATCGGATAAATATCCCGGTTTAAAAATAATCGATTAACGATAGGTACGTGTACCATACCACATCCTAAGGCTCATACCATACAAAAAGTATTACATGTTTCGAAACATCGTCGCTTTCATTATCTCTTTGTTTGAGAGACATTAACGCGTTGAGAGTATATTTAAACCGAATTATTGCATCAGCATGACAACTTACATAATTTACCTCTAACTAGACTGACCAAATTGTATACAATATATATTCATGTTTGTAAAACTGAAACTAAGGACTCTAGTAAATACCCTCTTAAAAGCAAGTTCACAACTGAAGCATTTATTTTATTCATAGCACAACAAAAGATAATTTCTTAACATTTGTATTATTCATATTTTTAATTGGATTGTTTCGTAGTTCATTCAAAGAAGTTTAAAACCAAGCACGTTCTGTCTTGAATGAATTTACAATAAATATGATAAAATACCTGTGAGAAATGATATCACACTTTCTGCAGCACAGCTGGCTATGGTCTTTGCAAAACATTTCCATGTTTTCTTCTTTATGAACATCACATTTAAGAAGAAAATCTTCCACCTTCTTGGCAACTGGCCATTTCTTCATATCTCCCCTCCCATGAGGGGAATGTTCCGTAAACAACTGGCCGTGCACGTGAATACAATTTCCGCAGTAAAACTGTACGCATGTTTCGCAATAATATTCAGCCGATTTCTCAAGTTTCCTGTCTTTGCAGGTCGAACACAAGAAGTCTTGGACCATGTCAGATCCTTTTTCAACGGTGGATTGCGAAAAGGTCGCCATTTTGTTGACCACTGAAGCTTAGATTTAACTCTTATAATAAGGTATTTCGGCTAATAGATTATAAAACAAAACAAATCACATACACATCTAACTATTGTCCAAAGTCTTACAACAAGTAATGTCCAGCTAAACACAGTTCAATGGACATCAACTTAAAGTTTGTTCGCAAGGTTATAGTTCCAGGAAACGAAGTACTTGTGCCACTAATCATGTTTCATTAAACAATACTGGCCTTAGTGTCATAAAGTGGTTGATGAACAATCTGTTTATGTGTCTTTACAAAGAATAAGTATCTCAATTCAAGGAATCAATAAAAAATAACCAGGCCTACTTGATAACAATGGTATTAACAAGAATCATTTATATGCATGCTTTTAACAATTGAATTGTAAGTAACCTCTTCAAAAACGAAACAAAATATATTGCAGCTTAAGTTTGGTAACATAAGTGGCAATAGCTTGTTATTTCCTGCTCGTTTGTTGTTAACAAAAGTATAATTTAACATAAAATGCATATGATATATGTATGTATATAAAGTATAGTTTCATTCGTATTTTATTACCATCCGTAAAATCATAAGATAAGAATTTAAAAATTAAAAATATAAATATCTTGTGTAAAGTAACGCCTACACGCCACATGTCAGTTCAGTCTAAAGAACAGGTTTTCAAACAATACAAGCTCACTTAATATTAAGTTTCACCTAGATATTTCATACAAAAGTCCAGAATTGCCCTGGACAAAATTTTAGCATGAACATAAACAAGAGGGTCAGGACCCTAAGGCACTCAGCTGAAACCCAAAGGAACCAAACTGTTCTGAGAAGAAAGTGTTCACTAGGTTTCGCAATAAAACTGCCTTTCACCGTGCCATTTTTTTAAACAAACCACAATCATATTAAACTCAGTTCAGATATCAATACATTTTTGTTTATAAAACATTGGGTATTCAATTGTTGTTGTTTTTTCTTACCAGATAAAGAAAACTGCCTCGTGGAAGCCATGTTTTTCAACGGACCGAAATCATATGTAACTCTGCAGGGAAAAATATAGAACTAATTTTAAGACCATGTTTAACGAATATTTGGCAATTAATGAAGCCTCAAGATTGTTCAAACTCTTTTTCTTCCATTTGATCAAATGATCTTCAGAGTAGTTTATTATCCCATGTGACCAAGTTTTAAACTAATTTCAGACATAATTGGGAAACATGTTCTGACTAAATTTTTATAAAGATTTATTAATGGGGCCTATTGAGCGTTTGATTCCACATGACCCAGTTTTAAACTATCCCAAAATATCATTTGGACATATGTTCTAAACAAGTTTAATGAAGATTGGGCAACAAAAGAGACCTAAGGAGTGTTCACAATTTTTTTCTTTTGTTTTACCCAGTGACATATGTTTAACCCACTGTGACCCATTTGCAAACTCAGTTATTATTTCATAGGGACAAATATTCAAGTAAAGCTTATTGTAGATTGTCCAATACAGGTGACCTTTAATGAGTTTTACAATAGCCAACTTAGGAAAACTGCACCGGACCCTGGCAACCATGTTTAATTTTTCAACAGACCAGAAATATTTCCGAACTCGGCCGAGATATGAGAACAACTGTCGTGGGAAAGTTTTAGTATTGAAAAAAAAAGACTTCTAGAGTATTCACAAGGTTTCACTATATCCATAAATCCATAAAAATAAAGCTGCCCCAAACCCATTGAGACCATGTTATTTAACAGAATTGAACCATTTTCGAAAACATATATCATTGGGAAAAAAGTTTCACGAAGAATGGGCAATGTATGTGACCTCTAGTGTTCAACAGAATTTACTAAAGTCAAATAAAGAATACTGCCCTGTTAACTGGCGGCCATGTTTTTAAACGGACCGGTGCCAATTTCAACCTCGGCTGTGTCTTCAGGACAAATTTTCTGACCACGTTTCTTTAAGATAGGACAATACATGAGACTTCTTTATTGTTAAGAAGTTTTTTTTAATTCATTTTCACCTAGTGACCTAGTTTAAAGTCCACATGACCCAGTTAAGAAATTGGCCGCGATCTAATATGAACAAAAAATTTAATGTTGAGACCAATTTTGTGAAGATACGGCAATAACTGCGGATTCTAGAGTGTTCAAAGGGCGAGTGTTGATGACGGACAATGCACGATAAAAGACCAGCCAAAAGGCTATCACAAAAGATCACTCTGCTAAGGTGAGCATAAAGTATTACTTCTTAAAATGGGTTTTAATACACTAATATGAAAAAAAACACCTGCTCCGCCCATCTTGCGGCCATGTTTTTAAGAGACCGCAAAAATGTTGAACTCGACCGAGATTTGATGAGAACAAATGTTCTCAAACCTACGTCACTACCAGTTTGAATGAAAATGGCGTATGGCAAGCGGTTCGGCGCATAATCCCAAGAAACTAGGTTTCTCATGAGAACCTAGGTTCTCAAAATGAGAACCTAGGTTCTCATGAGAACTATGGTTCCCAAATGAAATCTTGGGTTCTCATGAAAACCTAGGTTATCAGAGAGAACGACGCGAAAAGCTGTCGAGAACCTAGGTTCTTGTGAAAACCTTGGATATCAAACGAGAACTTCAGTTCTATGTGTCTATGAGAACCTAGGTTCTCATGAAAAACCCATGAGAAACTAGGTTCTCTAGCGAAAACTAAGGTTTTCAAATGAGAACCTAGGTTCTCAGGAAAAACCTGGTTTCTTGGGATTTCATAAACCTAGTTTCTCATGAGAACCTAGGTTCTCATGAAAGCCTAGGTTCTCATGAAAAACCTGGTTTCTTGGGATTTCATAAACCTAGTTTCTCATGAGAACCTAGGCTCTCATGAAAAACCTGGTTTCTTGGGATTTCATAAACCTAGTTTCTCATGAGAACCTAGGTTCTCATGAAAATCTAGGTTCTCATGAGAAACCTGGTTTCTTGGGATTTCATAAACCTAGGTGCTCATGAGAAACCTAGTTTCTTGGGATTATGCGTCGAACCGCTTGCTATAATTAACCAGTTGTCTCCCATTTGTATGGCAAGCGGTTCGACGCATAATCCCAAGAAACTAGGTTTCTCATGAGAACCTAGGTTTTCGCTTGAAGATTGCACATGGCTTCAAGAACCCAAGTTTTCACATGAGAACCTAGGTTTTCATGAGAACATAGGTTCTCATTTGAAAACCTAGGTTCTCATAAAAAACGTAGTTTCTTGGGATTATGCGTCGAACTGCTTGTCATATCCATGGTTTTCATTTGATAACCATAGGTTCTCATGAGAACCTAGGTTCTCATAAGAACCTAGGTTCTCATGAGAACCTAGGTTTTCAGAATAACGCGTCTTTGATACTAAATCCGTGGTTTTCATTTGGGAACCATAGGGTCTCATGAGAACCTATGTTTTCAGAGTTACGCGTCTTTAATACTAAATCCGTGGTTTCTTACAAGAACCTAGGTTCTCATGAGAAACCTAGTTTTTCATGAGAACCTAGGTTCTCATGAAAACCTAGGTTCTCATTTGAAAACCTGGGTTCTGGAAGCCATGTGGAATCTTAAAGCGAGAACCTAGGTTCTCATGAGAAACCTAGTTTTTTTGGATTATTCGTCGAACCGCTTGCCATAATGGCGAGTAGACCAGAATGTGTGAAAATTCGCGACTTTGTAATATTCGTTCTAATGAAAGATAGAGTCGAAGGGTTGCAATGATGGTATGATGTATTGGTTATGTTTATGTATTGCATGTGGCTTTTGTGTGTTTGTCTGGAGCGGAAAAGGAGTGAGAAATAAAATTGTTCGCGCAAGTCCGTCGTGAAAGTCAATTTCGTCTAGTTTCAATGACCATCGCGCAGAACCCACCGTTTATTAATGTTATTATCATTACCATCATCATTATCATCACCATTATCAGTATTACTATTATTTTTATATACCCCGGATCGATAGATCGGGGGTATATTGTTTTTGTCCTGTCTGTCTGTCTGTCATTCTGTCATTCTGTCCAAAACTTTAACCTTGGTTAAAGTTTGATAACTTTTGCAATATTGAACATCGCAACTTGATATTTAGGTTCTCATGAGAACCTAAATAGATCGATAGATCGGGGGTATATTGTTTTTGTCCTGTCTGCCTGTCATTCTGTCATTCTGTCCAAAGCTTTAACCTTGGTTAAAGTTTGATAAATTTTTTAATATTGAACATAGCAACTTCATATTTGGCATGCATGTGTATCTCGTTGAGTGGTGAAAAGTCAAGGTCAAGGTCATCCTTCAAGGTCAAAGGTCAAAAATAAAAAAGTAATTTTTATCTCTCCATTCAATCTTTTACTTACTTTTCGTGGAGCTGCACATTTTGAGTGGTGAAAGGTCAAGGTCAAGGTCAACCTTCAAGGTCAAAGGTCCAAAATAAAAAAAACACATAAATTTTCATTTCTCCATGTAATATCTTACTTACTTACTAACATTTTCTTACTAACATTGTCTTTTCTGTTCATATTTCATCCTGACTCATCTACCTTGCCTATTTCAGAAGGTCAAGGTCATCCTTCAAGGTTAAACGGTTATTATTATTATTATTATCATTATTATTATAATTATTATTATTATTAGTATTAGTATTATTATTATTATTATTAATGATCGATTGTTTATAGTTTGTTAATTAAATTGTGTTTGTTGTTACTGTGCTCTCCGCCCCCAAGAGAGGTGTAAGTGGGGTTTCGAGACGAATACAGGAAACGCCCCGATTCCATAGGCGTCCCTGGTTCTTTTAAGTGCCCGTTGTAGAGAACTTTTAATAAAGAATTAAAGTCAAACTTGTTATGTATAGACAACTATACTATTTTGATAGTTTTGTCTCACAATACAAGACGAATGGCATCACCGATAGGTTTTTATTAATTTCTTTCTCCGAAAGTCGTGTTATTCGATATCTTGAAAGAAATATTGTGTTAGCAACATAAGGCGTTTATTGATAGTACATTCCGTATTCCAATGACGATTTACTGATTAAAAAACGTGAAACTATGGCGAAATGTACCATAACACATCGCATAAACTTTATATACAGTGTTTGCAATAAATTTATTAAATAATTGATTAACGACAAATTAAACAAGATTCACGTTGAGCATTATTTACTTTTCAATTAAAGTAAATGCAATTACATAGAATTGTCTATTTTAACCATTATACATGTTCGCAAAAAACGCCGAATATCTTTTAAAATATATTTCTTTTTATAATTTCATTAAGACTAAGGAAGCTCTGATTTGAAAGTGTGCCACAACGGTGGCTTAGAGGACAGCTTATTATATTTAAATGATGACCTCATGGTTTCTTTTATTATGCGTCTTAACGGGGCAAAGTTTAAAATTCATGACAGACAGACAGAAAATTTATTTCGACTTGAACAATGTACATGATAACACATAAAATAGAGTTCAGCATTTACACGAAAGAGTAACAAGAGACACAATAACACAATAATTAATACAATGCATATGCAAACAAAAAGTAATATTTAAACAAGCAAAAGGTCTGAAAAAAAAACATAATCAAACTAACACATGAGGAAAAGAGTAATTATCTCATTAAAATTCATAATCAATTATCGTCCTTAAAGTAATTATTTTACAAAATGACACCATTTCATCAACTCTTTTCTATTCTTGATTGTAATACATAGACGGTTAGATATTGTAGGGTTTTTTAATTATTTTATTTTTGTATTTGACAATATGGGACAGCCGTAATTGGATTATGTCTTCTATGTTGTTAAGACATAAAGTAAATTTTGATAACAAACATTCATTTGAAAATGTAAGTTTATATTTTGTGTAGACAGTTTATAAAGCGACGAATGTTATCAAACTCGAGTTTAGGTTGCAAACAAAACCAGGAAAAGAGCACATTATTATTTACCGTTGAAACACGAATCAACGATTAACCCATTTATGCCTAGAGTACTCTCCCATCCTTCTAAATTGGATCAATGTATTTCCAAACTTAGGGATGTCTAGTGTATTTATTTCTATATTTAGATATTTCTTACAGAAATTCCTTTAAGCAAACAGCGCAGACCCTGATGAGACGCCGCATCACGCTATTTGCCAAGGCCTTTTTTTCTAGACGCTAGGCATAAATGGGTTAAAGAAACACAGTGACCAAATCGAAAACGGTACACACATATGGCACAAAAAGTAATTAAGAAAACTGAGTTACACCGTAAAAACAAACCATGCAGAACAAGTGGTGGTTTAAGCGGTTTAGGATCCCCGACACATCGACCTTGGCGCAGATGTACACCTCATACAGGTTAAATTGAGTATACATTTTCTTATTACAGTAGTTGTATTTTTCAAACATATACAAATCTGATGAATACAACCTAGAATGAAAATTCAGAAGACGTTGTACCAGAAAATAAACGAAAGTAGTATTTTATTTAATTGCAAATAAAGTTTTGCTGAAAAGCGTAAACTAGTTCATGTATACAGGCCATGTACACTATTGAGAAAACCACATACATATCTGCAGATTCGTTCATACGACACATAGACAAACTTCTGTCAGTGAAACGAATATAAATACACGTATCGGTATCGGCGTTAACTTGCTCGTTTTAAATTGAAGTAAACAATGTTTGGTTAATATTGCCATATAAAGATGTGTAAATTAAGCTTGATTAACCGTCCTCGTTCTTATATATATGTTGCTTTCAAATTGCAAGAATAAATGTTGGCATTAAAATCATATTTGACCGCTTACATACATTAAATGGTAATCATACTAAGTTAAAACAATACAGACGACCAAAGAAGGGCCTCCGTGCATTTAATTGTCAAAACATTTAACACCAATGTTAAACGATCCACGATCAAAGACGGAAAGAATGGATATAAATAGTAACCATTTTCCTCTTTACAAACAACAAAATAGAAAATCGTCCTTTTTGTATTGAAACGACGTCTGTATTTTGTTGCTTTGTTGGTCATATTTTTACTTTCACGTGAAACTTCCATATCTTTTCACAAACAAATAATCAAAATCCCGTCGTTAAAGAACTAAGCATTAAAAATAACATTTATAAAGAATCAATGTTAATAAAATCATGTTAAAATCGAACTGATATTCGCATTAATGTTTTTATTGGCCATTGGCCACTTTTTCGTGTTAGTTAAACCCTATATATCTGAAGCCGATAAGCTACGATTATAAGAAAATTATAGCGTTACTAATAGTAATATTACTAATTATTAATATTAACATTAATACTAATATTAGTACTACTAAGTTACGATTCGAAATATAAAATGTTGGTATCCCCTTTTTGTGAAGTCCAGTATAAAACAAGCAAGGGCAAGAACACAATACGAAATTCGAAAATTAATTCAGGATTAGTCGTTCTTAGATGGCTGTGGGGATTTTGCGACAAATTGCTCTTCCACGTTATAGTATATACCCGAAGAATGTCCACAATTTTCGTACATATTACATTTTTTGTCTCCGAAAATATCTGGTGTGTTCCAGTTATCGTCTGATACCTCCGCTTTTCTGTTAGGTTTCGGCATACTACAATATAAGATTGTGCATCGGTGTCACCCGTTATAGATAGTTCGAAATACACAAAATTACATCAATATTAACACAATATTTTTCATTGCATTACCCTATTTAGTTCTGGTTTTCTTATGTTGTTTCGATGTTTTAAGACTAAGATGTTTTGATATGCATTTATTATATAATTGAAAATTAATTGTGTATAAGAGCGTTTAAATATCATAATAATACTTCACCAAAAACCTTTTAAGCTTGCAGAAAATGGTAATGGACAAGACGGAAGCTATGGCAGTGAGCACACCCACAGAAATGAGCGCAATGATGATAATCTTTTCCGTTTGCGTATATCCTAAAACACATCATCAAACTTGTAAATACGGATGAAATTGGATTCACATAAAATAATTGTCTTAAACATGATTAAGCTTTCGTTGATATAACTTGTATTGACAATTTTCAATGACGTTAAAATATTTACAGCCCGATATTACACAAAGACATAACATGTTTTCAGTGTGTTAATACCTGCAATAAACGATACAGGCAAACATTAAACCCATCACTTTACATAACATTTAGTATAGCTTTGATAAAAACATTTCCTTAGCCGTACACTTATACTGACCGTTACTCCCCGAAGAAAGTATTGTGTTGTTTCCTGCAAAAAACAATGTATTGTTGGGACCTCCAGGTGCGACACTGAAGTCATCATTTGTGTCCTGATTGCGTTGTGTGGATTCTTCTGACGGAGAGGAAAGCGTAAAGCTCAACGACGCTTTGTAAAATGCAGTGCGTGACTCTTGTCCAATGTACGTCATTACGTCATGAACTGATTCTGCAACATTTAACCATGGCCGCAATGTCGCTTAATTGTCTTAATAAAGCTGATATAAACAAGAATGCAATTATGTTGACCCGTCGCTACGAAATAAATCGTGCATCATAATGATTCTTATTTTGCTAAAACGACAAATGAATATAATATGTTAATAGTGGGACGAATAAAATTACTATTTTGTCTTGCGACTGCTTTAATAAATTGACGGTATCACTATATGTTTTGTGTTCGGTTTTTGTTTAAATACTCAATACTTATAGGCCTATCTATTATACTCATCCGTCCGTTTCAACTATACAATACAAATACTCATCATTTCTATAAAAAAAGCACCATCATAATCACTATTACCTTGTACAATTTATAATCACACCTTATGTCGACCACACAATAGATAGACAAGCACTTAAAATGTAACATTGTGTTATTTTCCTTCATATTCCTAAAGCACGAAATTCTTACCATGTACGCAAACTGCAGAATATTTTTCAGAACAGTTGCTTTTCTTTAGTTTCAAATCTTGGTCGAGCAAATAGCAGTGGGCTATAAAAAAAGTATTATTAATTTAGTATTAATTGCAGTTTAACAAAAAAAATTGATTTAGACATATTTTGTTACATAAAAGTAAACTATGATTGGCAAATGTTAAGAATGTTATACGTTCTGATGGCTAGTTTCCCCATAATACTGTGTGTCTTTGTCTAAAGAAAGATCCGTGAGAATCATTTTAGAATTCAGGTATATACTGTAAATAGTTAACTGAAAACTACATATATAATATACGCAGTAAATATATTATTAGTGTAATTGTATTGTTACATTTAACTAGAACAGTATATTATGATTGTTTGAGTATTTGTATAATGCTCGTTAGATCGACATTAAATATGTGTTTTAAACACACAATGTCCCATTAGTCGAGAACATGATAATTACCTCTGGCGAATTTACTGACATTCAGTGGTTGAATCCAGAATGGTATGTCAATGATGTCTGGAGCAACTTGAAACTGTTTCATGTCAATTGGACTCACGGTAGGCAACTTTGCTTTATTTGCAATGCACTCATTTTTAGCTGCTTTAAGTGTAAATGATCCGTTTTCAACATAACTTTTCCCTAAAAAAAGCAATGAATTAACTTAAACGAACATTAAAAGTAATGAAGTTAAGGTATCGACTCAATTTAAAGACCCATTTAAGACCCATGTTCATCCAAACCGTGCAATAAACATGTTCAGCCAAACTGTGCAAGCGACATGTTACGACAAACCGTGTAAGACACATGCAAGGCAATCCGTGCAAGATACATGTTCAGACACACCGTGTAAGACACATATAAGGCGATCCGTGCGAGATACATTTTACGACAAACCGTGTAAGACACATATAAGGCGATCCGTGCGAGATGCATGTTACGACACACCGTGTAAGACACATGTAAGGCGATCCATACGAGATACATGTTACGACAATCCGTGTAAGACACATGTAAGGCGATCCCTGTGAGATACATGATATGACACACCGTGTAAGACACATGTAAGGCGATCCCTGCGAGATGCATGTTACGACACACCGTGTAAGACACATGTAAGGCGATCCGTGCGAGATACATGTTACGACACACCGTGTAAGACACATGTAAGGCGATCCCTGCGAGATACATGTTACGACACACCGTGAAAGACACATATAAGGCAATCAGTGCGAGATACATGTTACGACACACTGTGTAAGACACATGTAAGGCGATCCGTGCAAGATACATGTTCAACAAAACCGTTCAAGACACATATAAGGCGATCCCTGCGAGATGCATGTTACGACACACCGTGTAAGACACACATAAGGCAATCCCTGCGATATACATGTTACGACACACCGTGTAAGACACATGTAAGGCGATACCTGCGAGATACATGTTACGACACACCGTGTAAGACACATGTAAGGCGATCCCTGCGAGATACATGTTACGACACACCGTGTAAGACACATGTAAGGCGATCCGTGCAAGATACATGTTCAACCAAACCGTGCAAGATACATATTAAACCAAACCGTAATAGATACTTTTGCATGGCATACAATGAATTTGAAAAAAATAATACATTAACAATTTTTAAAAATAAATTACACAACCAAAACGCAATGAAAGCCCTTGGGATATATATCGTACACTCAGATACGAAAGTATAAGTTATTTATGTGTTCAGTATATGTAAACGCTGTATTCCTCTTTCATCTATAGAACATCTTTAGTGGCTTACATTTACCTTTCATGCATCTCGTTCTTGCTTTGTTGTGAGTCTCAAGATGGGAGAAGTTAAAAGTTCGCCCTGTAACGTACAACGAGATATGGGCGAATTACATCAAGTATTACATACACACTATCAATTAATCTGCCTATATGCGGCTAGAACGATATGTGGAAACCGTTCGTTTTGAAAGAGTAGACATGTATTTTAATAAAATCATAAAACAGGCTCTATAAAACCATAAAGATCAGATCCATACATGCTATTTGAGGGTATGTATATACAAATCGTATTTCCAAATGTAAACGACCGCGAACGGACTCAAATGGCAAAACGTACGGTTGGTAACATAATTTCAAAGTTCGCTGTGCTTAACGAACTGAAAATAACACCGGTATTGTCACATTTTAATAACAAATTTAAATATGCCATGTTTAAGCACGAAATTCGAGTTATTATATGTTGTACTTAAGTAAAGACGCATGCTCATAGATTTGATAAAAAAGGTGACCATATTTATCTTTAATTTATGTGAATGACAAAATGTCAACAATTTGTAATAGGGCGTTAGAAATTAAGGAAGTACAACTAGTTCCTTTTGCTACATTACTGAGTAAATTTCATTTACTGTTTCTCGCACTTGTATTTTCTCCGACATGTATTTGTACTTCAAAGCCATAGAGCCACACGGGATATGATATATTCAGGTCCGGACGGCCGCGATCCATCCACATCGGCCAGCTGAGCATGGTCTGGTTGTGACGATGACATGTCATGTGCCAGCTATACCAGTCTCTCACTATGACAGCGTCTGTTTCCGCACATTTGCTTGATGCTATATATAGAGGATTAAATGATAATATAGTATATGTTACATGATATCTATAAAACTACACAATAATAATACAATAAAATATAATATCATATATAACCTGATGACTGCACAAAATAGCCATAAAGGCAAAAATACTGTTATTAATAAATCACGTACAATCCTTTGTTTAGAATTGTCTTTTATTGAGAAATTAAAAGCAAATTATTGGCAGCAATCTAATAAGAAACTCTTACATAACATACTGACGAATCGGATAAAATGTTGACGACTGCATAGCTCTAACTTAAAAAAAACTTACAAACACACAACTAAAACCGTTGCTGTCTGATGATAAGGTCTTTATCTTCAGATTAAATATAATATAAAAATATATGTCAACACATATTATTCCAGTTGTAATAAAAATTATCTTTCCACTTTTTCCTATATCTGCAACATGAAAATTTGAAACAACAATCTGCCATTTGCTGCAGAAGCTTAATATTTGCGATTGAAATGAATGATATGATAATTAATTGTTTTCTAAAGCAATTTCTTTAGACCAATTGTCACTTTCAAATCAGCAATGACACATGAAGTCATCAACAAACGATATATTTGTCATTTGACTCTAGACAAAATATGTCAATTCATATAAATATATATTTATATTATTTAAGAACTTATTCTGTGAAAATATTTGTTTATAGCTGCATATGCAGTGATGAGTTTTGTAAAGTAAAACTAAAATTTAAAGCAGACCTATCGGTTTAAAAACTGTTGTTATTTGTCAGTCACTATTAACCGAATGTTATTTTAAACTTGCCTAACAATCCAGCATACAGGACAAAGTTCCGTAACATTCTTGAAGAATTAAAAGTATCTTGATTGTAAGTTCCTTTAAAAGTCCAGTAGCTTAAGCAAATACTTCGTCACACACTGTATATCATAATTGCACTGTTACGATAAATGCTAGTAGCAGTTGTAGATAATTCTTATTCCGGTATTCTTATCAGATTTTTCTTCTGATAACTCGTGTACATTATTAGTCGCTTTTCTGTTCCAGTCATTCTTTCTCATAACGGAAAACAAAGTTGTTCAATATATATTTTTCCTAACGCACATTCACGCGCCCAAGAACAATTAAGATGCAAATTGCCTACGCGAAGAATCAAAACTCATCTAAGATTCATGTCCGGTGATTTTTCCCTTGGAGCACATGTTAGCATTGATTCATATTATACGTAATTTTCATTTTACAAACGAATGCATGCACTTCAATGTGTCGAGTTTCATCTCGACTTAACTAGGAAAATTATATATAACGAATGCACTAACAATAACATAACACGTATGAAACTGACCTTGAATCTCTCTCTAGATAATTGTTTCAATACTCAGTTATTACGGTCCTACGATCTGTTTATTTTGCATTAACATTCAGTTTATGTTTTAATTACTCGAACAGCAATAGCCGTTTACACATGTAATCTGTTTTTCTTTCTTATGTTTAATAATTTATCTTTTAATGATAAAACAAGCTTACTGAAAACGCTCTAAAACAGTTTTTATAACAGCATTTGCAAACATATTTGCAAACATCGACTGTATTTATTTTTCAATGAGCTAACATGTAGCAATTAAAACACGATATCATCTAAAGAGTTTTGAACAGCTTTCGAGATTGCCTGGGTTACTTTATTCACGGTATCTCTTAGCAAATATCTTGATACGGAGTGTTCGTTTGTTCTAACTATTTACCCGCAAAACCGGTCTTTTCAGCTAATACTGGATATTTATTTATCTGAATGACTAATTGACTGAATGCCTAAATGACTGAATTAATTAATTAATTAATTCAGTAATACATTAATACATTTATTCGTTAATTCATATTCATTCATTTATTAATCATTCATTTCATTAATTAATTAATTAATTCATTCATTCATGAAATAATTAAGTTATTTATATATTTTTTATTCTTACTGTATTAATTTATCTATTTCTTTATTAATTATATAAAAAATATTTATGTAATTATTTATTTTCTTATTGATAGATTTATTGATTGATTTATTACAATTTTATTTTTAATTTTTTAATTTATATGTTCCCATTTTTGAAGTTATTATATGTACATTTTTGCAGATTAAATCATATATCAATAAAACGGAACGAGTTGATAAATGTAATAATCATGCGACTCAACCAAAACGAGGTTTTTATACTTATTTAAAGAAATGAAATAGACGATATGACCTACATTGTCTAAAGCCGTCGGATCGTGCCAGGTGACAAGTGGACATTGTCCTAAACATGAGGAAATAAAGTAAGTTGTAGTTTCAAGTAATTAAATCTCTTATGGCGTAACATCTATGTTTGTTTCAGATAAACTGTTCAGACTTTCAGTGAAACTATATTTAGAAAATTAAAACTTATTTTGTTATATGTATACACTTTATTATTAGAAATATATAAATATAAGAGTTTAACCTTAACATTGCTTGAAATAAATTAAATCACAACACAACATATTAACTATTATAAAAAATAATTAAATTTTATAATAAGATAAAACTTATGACCAACTCAATAGAAGGGATAAAATGTTACAGCATAAAACACGTGATTGTTCAAACGGTTTATGATAATTGAAACATCAATCTTGGCGATCATGCAGGTTAAAGTGTGAAAATACAATCTAATTCTTTTTTTGGCAAAACACCGACACAACGCTGATAAAAAAATACTATAACAAAAAATCAGAATAAGTAAAGATTGCAAATATGTGGTTGCTGACAGCAGAAAAATACCTCATGCATACAACACATAAACACTGTTCAGTAAACACCATTTATATGTACAGATTTGTTATACGACATATTGACTCACTTTTGTCTGTGCAACACATACACGTGTGAAAACGTGTTCATTATAAATGTAATTGAACTAAACAATATTTGGATGATATTGCCAGATACAGATTTGTAATTGAGCTTAAATAACAGTCCTCGGTCATATTCATATTTTTTTTTAAGATTGCGAGAATAAAATGTTGATATTAAAATCGTATAAACTCGCTTTAATATTAATAATTGTAATCAAACTATGTAACAAAAAATCATGTTAGCGTGGATAAATTCAGACGAGCGTGGATGGGCCTCCTTGTGTTTAATTGACAAAACAGTAAGTCCGAAAATGTTTAACGAACCGCAGCCAAAGACAAAAATAATAACGTACTCCTCTTAAAAATATAATAATGTTACATAATATCTTTATTTAAACGCTTTGAGTGTTTTTTTTGCATTTAAACATGATACTTTCATATTTGTACATGAACATACAGCCAAATAACCGTCCACATATAAATACCCCTAAAACGCTTGAATAATGCCAAAGAACCAATGTCAATACAATCATGTTTGATTCGAACTTGTGTTCGCATTTATGATGTGTATTGTTCATTGGTTAAATCCTATGTATCATAACTCTTAATCGTTGTTTATTTGCCGATAGGCTGGGAAAAATCGAAACGAATGTTGACGTATCGCAGTGGATATCGACGGGAGGTCACGGGTTGAATCCCCACTATTGGAACACGGTTTTTAAACCTCTATAAAGACACCAAAATTTTGCTCTATCCAGGAAACTGACTAGAGAGCTTTCATTAAAACATTGAATTGTCGCAATCGAGCTAAAAGAGGTTTAAACTAAATCTAAACAAATCTTATATAATGATGTAATTAACGATTTTGAACACAAAATGATGGTCTCATTTGTTTAACTCCAGCGACTGTATGTAATTGGCCTATAAAACAACGGCACTTAAAACCAAATCCGGCTGCTAATAAAAAAATAATACCTTAATGAACACTAATTATACGGCTTCGGATAAACATGGATTCACGTATACATTTTTTTGAAGGGTTAAGCTTTTTATCTGAAATACCATAATTGCAAATGTTTTATTCAGAGTGTTAACATGTTCTTGCATATAACAATACAGACCAACAGATAAAGCCCAAAACTTAACATGAAATCTCATATTGCTGTGGTTAATACATTTCGATAGTCTTAAACGTACAGTCACTCTCTGTAGAAACCATTGTGTTGTCTGAACCTCTTGTTGTAACACTGAAGGCATCACTCGTTTCTTGATGACGTTGTGTTAAGTCACCTGACGTAGACAGTGGAGTACACGAATCTTCCTGAATATAAGTTGCAACCTTTAAACATGGCCACAATGTTGCTTATTTTGTCTGTAAAGAGAGCTGATATAATTAAGCCTCTTTCTGGGAAAACTGGGTTTAAACTTTAAGGCATTTGCAAAAAGTGTTGTCCCATTTGTCTCTGCAGTCAACAAAGGTTAATCAGGGACGACACTTTCCGTTTTTATCTTCTGTAATAATAATATTGTAATTTGTTTATTGTAGTATAACAAAAAAAAATCAAAATGATAGTTTTGAGGACAGCAAATAAACAACTCTCGTGGAGTCCTGACGTTACGGCATAAAACATGAGGGCTTCAAATTAAAATAAATGAAGGTTTATTTTGTCCATAAGCAATGCTATTGCGAAAGAACATGTGCTTACGCCCCATCTTCACTTCGGGAATAACAATGAACGTTTCGGATGTTGTTAATTGATCGCGTTATCAACGGAAGATACGATTTAAGTTGTAACATGAAGATCCAAGAAATTTTATGTTATATAACGAGCGTATTTAACAATCATTCTGGAGTAAAAAAAATACTTGTGACAGAAGAATGGACATTGTCTACGATATTCCCGGGGTTTCAAAGTTTTGGTATGAAAAGTAAAGTTGAAAAGTAAAGTCATGTATACAGGATTTGTACTGGATTTTATGATAGGGGTTTTAGGTAAGTTCAATATTCATATTGTTCAGTATTTTTTTAGATTCATTAATTAGATATGCTTTCTTAACTGAAGCTATGAAAATCGTTTCGATGCTTACATTACATTAGTGTTTAATTTCAAATTATAATGTAACCTGAATTGTCATTGTATCTATATCCGTTTTTTTTTTGTTACTCGATAGTGTTATTTGACACGTTTGAACGCATTTATTTTCATAATATGTGCCTTTCCTTTAATTGTCATTTTGCCATACTGTATACAAGTCCTGTGAAAAAGAGTGGTCCGATTTAACTTATGATCTCAAATATTTTACATGTATTATACTAATTAATAAGTATCACTTTAGAATGTGATGCATATGCCATATTCAATTTTAAAAATACAGTCGTGTTAATGTGTAAATATTATGAGATGCAAATTAAAGTGAAATGATTGACAGTTTATCTCTTGATCATGTATTTCAGTAGGTTTGTATTTTAACTAAGTTATATATTAACAAGTGAGGTCTCGATACAAAATTCAAAATTTGGCTTCGGGAGTATTCGTCAAACTGTATTTACCGGGGTCTATTCGTACAGTCGACCGCATAATACTCGTAGGCATTGCTCGCGTTATTCTTTAGAGTACGGAAGTAGCAAGGCACTTAAACTGCTTCCGATTAAGCTTTCTTATGAATAGTGAGGCTATGTTAACTGAAATTCCAAATCGAAACGAACCATTTAATTCATTGTTATTTGCTTAAAACATGCTTGGCTATCAATTGTTCCGCTACCAATCTGATATGACCGAGCACGGTCGTTAGTGAGGAAATAAGTATGGAATGAGTGATGTATTGGACGTCATCATTGATGACGTTCAATCGAACGAATGATAAAGGGGGCTAAGTTTCATTAAGTTGGTGCATATAGTCGCGATTTGGGCGCCTTGAAAACGGGTCGGTTAATTTTGCTGAAATTTGACATGTATATGGACAAGAATGCGATCTACCTGTAGGCGTAGGCGTTATACCTGGGAAAAATCTAGTTTTTGATGAAATCACGAAAAAAATTCGCAAGTTTTACATAACCGGATTTACAAAATGCGTTATGTGGATATACCGATACCCTACCGAAATATCCGAAATCAAACTTTCATAAAAACAATGTTTCATTAGTTATTTCAGTGTATTTCGCAACAATCTATATTAAAATACGCAGTTTTTCGATAAATAATCAATATTTATGGGGATTTCGTGGGATCTCGGGGATTCCTGGGGATTTTGGTAATTGCGGGAACGTCGGTATTTTTTCACACACGTCAAAATGGCCGACTTCGACAGAAAGAACGCTTAAAAGTATTTACAAAATAACATCATCACAAACGATGTAAAGTGAACGCTACTTATCCGTTTTGTAGATAAGTATACGATCAATTGGAAAACACTAGCATTTGACATAAAAAAACGCCAGTGGATATGGAAATCTTCATCGTTGGAAATAGCAGACGGCGTCGACCAATGGCTGTCAATACAAGTTCGAAAAGAACGCGAGAAAGTATTAACAAAATAACATAGATGATGTAAAGTGAACGCTAATTCGCTGTTTTGTAGATAAGTATACGATCTATTGAAAAACCATAACATTTGACACAAAAACACCCGTGGATATGGAAATCTTCAGCGTAACGAAATAGCAGACATCGCACGGCGTCTCATCTGGGTCTACGCTGTTTGCCAAGGCCGATAATATAATGAATGGAAATGCACAAACTCAGTAACTGGCAAGCACATATGCATTAGTAGGTTGTTTCGTGATTATTCAGAAACGACTACATAATTCTTTTGGTTCAGCCAGTGCAACTTAACAGAAATAAGTATAAAACGTTTCTACATCTGACAACAATGTGCCAACTTAATACAAGGTAAGTTGTTTACATTATTTAAAATATTGCAAGCTTACAGTACTCAACAATAAACAGCTGGTACAATGTAATATCATCGTTTTAATTTTAATAAGCCCTTGGTTAATTACCCTTTTTAATGTTATGGATCAATGCATCTCTAACACCTTCAATTGACTTGTTCATGAAAAATATACACCCTCAGTGCATGTTATCCCATACACCATCAATCACTTACGAAGGCTCGATTGGTCATTCTCGGCTCGGGTACTACTTACCGGTACATGTACCCCGGGTACTCTTAACTTTACTTACATGTTCCCTGGGTACGGTAAATAAACTTAAACATACCCGCAAATATTAGATTGTATCCGAGTTGTATATCCGCCAAAAATCCGATGTCGTTAAACATGCTACCGATAACGTAAAACAATATTGTTAACCTTAAACAACCTTCTCTTTTAAAAAATCTGCATCAACATGCTTTTTAGTTTGAGTGTTGAGAGGACGTCGTAGGAATAAGCAAGTAATCAAGAATACGTCTCTGTTTCTGCTTTTATTTCCTTCATGTATAATGATGATAAGGATTGACGACTAACATTGACGACAATGATCACAAGCATTTACGACTAACACTGACGACAAGCATTGTTAAATTAACGATTTAATTTGAATAATAAGATTATAGTACAACAGATATGCTTTTCAAAGTATAATATAATAGCATACACTCATTAGAATAAGAGGTTTCATAAATAACATATGAAACATTTTCAATCAATATCGAAATATCTTATTCAATATTTATTATACAGCATGAATTAATTGTTAAAACATAATACCGAATATGGTGTTCCCCATTTAACGGACCTTGCAAACCAAAAAATGTTTCTTTAAAAAAAATCTATGATGGTAAAAAGTGAGCGTGCGATGTCGCGGAAAATATTATACTTGACGACGTCATACAATGACGCGACTTTAAACAATTTAAGATTTAAAATTAAATCACATCATTGATTTTAACAATGAGTTTTGATAATATAAATGCCATTGAACAGAAAATTGACATAAATGTAAACATAATTAATTTTTACAAAATACCCGACAACAACCGATTTAGTGTTTAAATTCCCAGGTACGTTTTAGTATATTTACCGTACCCAAGGTACGAGCCTTACTAACTGTATTATTATTATATCTCACCGACTACAAGGTACCTTTACCTTGTTGTGTTTATCAACCTGGAATTTATGTAAAGTCCGGCTTTCTTTACTTTTTTTTTTCATTCATTTGATTACGCAATTGTTGACGTACCTCGTGGAAAATTATTTGAATCTTTGGATTTTAATGGCGACAAGCTGGAAGTGTCAATTTATTTTAAAAACGAATCTAAGATTTTAAGTATTGTGTGTTTTTCATGCATAATTCAGTGTTTTCCAGAAAATTGAGTACCAGTTATATGGCCGGCAACTATGCAGTAAAAGAAAAGCATTTATGACATTTACTTGATATATTTGGGAAAAGAAGCAGTCATGTAAATGTAAGAGTAAATGTAACCGGCAGAATCGCTGGCTGCCGGTATTTAAAGAGAACACTGATAATAGTAAACTAAATCTCTACGACACGATTACAGCGTTGTAAAATTGTGTTTTGGGTGATAATGGTTAGTAATTCATACAAATGTTATTAAAAAATATTGTGCTTTAAAATTAATTTTGAGAATGGGATGGAAGAACAGAAAATGAAGAGCATACAGGGATGGAAATAAGTGGTTTCCCATGAGCCCGGGGCAAGTAGATTTTGGCCTGGGCAACTCAATTTCAAAAGTTGGTAAACTTGTTTTTTTTTTAATCTTAAAACAATTCAGTGCAATAAAAATTGAAAAACAATTGATCACCATGGATCAATACTAGTTAAATAACATTCATTATATAGGAATAGGACATGATTCAATTCAGGCTCATAATAATACATCATGCATTGAACATGTGTATTGTCAGCAAATGTATATAATTATCTATTATTTTATTAAAAAAATATAATAATATTCACATGTTCATATTTCTGGGCTCGTTATTCTTTATCTGGGCAACCAAAATACTAAAGATGGTTGCCCACAATAGTAAAAAGTTAGTTTCAATCCCTGGCATATCATTGTAACTTTATTGTTTAACTGCATTGCATTAAAATTGTGATTGAGGTAAGCTTGTTGTTTATAGTATATTTACTTTTGAGCTCGACTATTATATATGAAATATATATAGTGTAGCTATCCTACTCACCCCGGCGTAGGTGCGCGCATTGGAATGTTTGCGTACCACCTCGAATATATTTCCTATGTCCATTGACATATTGCTTTCATACATGTATTTTGCTTCTTAACCAACATGACCCCAATGTATAAACAAAAGCAGATAACTGTATCAAGCATTTTGTAACAATTATGGCCTTTTTTTCACTAAGAATAAGCATATAATTGATAAATCTATTTTAAAGTTTGCGTACCACCTTTAAATTGCCACAACTTTTTTATTATGCTCTCCCCAAATTTTTTAAGGGGGGAGCATATAGTCCCCGCTTCGTCTGTCCGTCCATGCACAATTTTTGTCCGGACTATTTCTCAGCAACTAATGACTGGAATTCAATTTAACTTAATGGGAAGCTTCACTACCAAGAGGAGACATGCATATTATCAGCCGGTTCTGGTCAGATGATTTTTCACAGAGTTACAATGTATGGCCCTATGAAATTTTCCATTAACTGTACATATAACGCGATCTACCTGTTGGCGTATTCGCTATTACTGGGAAAAATCTAGTTTTTGATTAAATCACGAAAAAGTGGTGTTTTTTATTGCACAATCGCTATAAACATGTGGCTTGGCCGGAAGTACATGTAGCCTTACTAGCAACCCCAAGACAATTCACCCCCAGGAGACAATTGACGGGCTAGACAATTCAAATTAGATTTTTCATACCCCAATTTTTCGATTTTCGTAATCATTTTTGTCGTACCCAAATGGTTTTCGTACCCAAATTTGTTCGTACCTAAAAAAAAATTCGTGCCCATTATTTTCGTACCCAAATGTTTTTCGTACCCAAATTTTACGTACCCAATTTTTTTCGTACCCCTTTTTTTTCGTGCCCAATTTTTTTCGTACCCATTTTTTTCGTACCTAAATTTTTGTTCGTACCAAATTTTTTCCGTAACAATTTTTTTTTTTTCGTACCCATTTTTTTCGTACCCAAATGTTTTTTGTTCCTAATTGTTTTCGTACCCAATTTTTTTTTCGTACCCATTTTTTTCGTACCCAAATGTTTTTCGTACCCAAATTTGTTCGTACCCATTTTTTTTTCGTACCAATCTTTTTCGTACCCAAATTTGTTCGTACCCATTTTTTTTTCATACCCATTTTTTTCGTACCCAAATAAAAAAATCGTACCCATTTTTTTAGTACCCAAATTTGTTTCGTACCCAAATTTTTATTTGTACACATTTTTTTCGTACCCAAATAGTTTTCGTACCCTATTTTTTTTGTTTCCTTTATTTTTTTGTACTCTAATTTGTTTTCGTAACCAAATTAGTTTTTTTTCCTGCCCATATTATGTTCGTACCCATTATTTCTTCGTACACAAATTTGTTCGTACCCAAATTTTTTCGTACCCATATGTCGTACTCAAATTTTTTTCGTACACAAATTTGTTCGTACCTAATTTTTTATTCGTACCCATTTTTTTCGTACCCAAATAGTTTTTCGTACCTTTATTTTGTTCGTACCCTTTTTTTTTCGTACTCAAATTTGTTTTCGTACCCAAATTTTTTTTTTTTCGTACCCACTGCCCACATATTTTTTCGTACCCAAATTTTTGTCGAAATAATCGGCTTTCAATTTGATTTGATCTCCCCACTCATTCCATCCCGCGAAACCCTTAAGGTGTCGCAACTCTAGTACTGCGTATATGTAAGGTTACTAGTCTAGTACAAGATGTATGTGTAAGCAGGTCAAAGCGAAGAAATTTTATCGGTTCCAGTTACCCAATTTTCGCTTTGGGAACATTGACTAATTTAGTGAAAACAACAACATAAACTCAACCCTTTTCCCTTCCAAGAAACGAAAGTACCAACATAAAACAACAACACAAATCAACAACAACAACACACACCGCACAAACAAACACGCAACACCAAAATATGACTAACCACAATTGTCTTATGTTCTCTGCTTAATTGCTTCTATATTTTAGTATCTCATGATTTTTCGTCAAATGTTTAATCTAACCGTTACCAAAATATTTTAATTCTTCATTGATTGTTTATTTCAATGTAGCAACATTTTATATATGTTTTGTTAAGTCCGTGGTCGGGATGCTATTTCATCGCATACAGCAAAGTTCTGTGATTCAATCGAATCATATATTGTGCTTATTTTTTTAAATAAAATGTATAGTTGGAAGAGAAAGCATGCCCGTCTTAATATACACAGCTTAAACGTCTTAGTAAACGCGTAATGTATGCCGTTAAAATGGATTCAATATGTAGCCATAACAGTAGGATTAGGAAATATACAGACCTAGTTGGACAATCCACTAATATTACCCACACGACATAGAAAAAGAAGTTAAGACACAAGTTATTAGGCAAGCTGACGCAAAACAATCATAATATAAAAGATTATCTGAAAAATGATATTATTAATGTCGGAGGGACATATTTGTGTCGTGAACGATCATTCTTAGTGGCTGATTGTATGGAAAAATGTTACGTGGACTGATACACTTTGGTTCTCCGAACATTAATAAAAGGAAATTTGAATTGAGGTGTCCGAGGTATGATGGTACCATACAAATTATAGAAATGTCTAAAAACTCATCAACGTGTTGTGTGTATGGTAAAATAAGTTCGCGGTCCTACTAAACACTGCAAAAGACATGCAAAGACATGCAAAGACAGAGAAAGACATGCAAAGACAGACAAAGACATGCACAAACATGGCAAGAGACGCAAAAACATGCAAAGACACACACAGACTATTAATAGAATGTAAACGGAAAACAATTATGTACTTTGTTTGGCGTAAATGCTCTATTTTATTATGCTTCCCCAAAATTCATTTTTGGGGGGATCATATAGTCGCCGCTTCGTCTGTCCGTCCGTGTGTCCGTCCGTGCACAATTTTTATCCGGGCTATTTTTCAGCAACTAATGACCGGAATTCAATGAAACTTATGGGAAGCTTCACTACCAAGAGGAGCTATGCATATTATCAGCGGGTTCTGGTCGGATGATTTTTCACACAGTTATGGCCCTTTGAAATTTTCTATATAAAAAATCTTGTCCCCCCAACTACTGTGCCCTCAAGACGTTTCCTTTTATCTGAATATATAGTGCAATATTGTGACAAAAATAACTTTGGGGAGCATCACTCGTCTCCGACGGTTTCTTGTATTTTATATTCCTTAGCAATATGATCAAAATTATCCGCTTTTTATCGACATCAGACAGTCAGACGGAAAATACTTGATATTGCAACAACAATATACTCAAACACGTAAATGCATTATTTCATCAAGATGTGAGGTGGCGATAATTATTATGTATTATACATTTGAAATGTGCGTCGATACGGGTGAGAAATCTGCAAAGCTGGTCAATTATTCATGTCAGAAGCGTTCAGATACATATAAGTCTATGTGATTTATGGTAAAACTTCTTGTATTGACAATACTCTAACTTTGATATAGAAAGATCCTAAGATGTTCCGGTTTACAAGCCCATCGTGTTGCAATAAACGAGATGACGCTCAAAAAAACATATATACTTAATCCGTGTGGAGCCTCATACATTAAAAACGATGGGCGGTTATCCGTTCTCTATTTATCTTAAAATTGAACAAATAATATTTATTTTATTTTATTGTGAACCTAACTCATTTTCATAAACAATGATGACTTTATAGCTGATTCCCGTACTATGGCTCCATTGGTCATTGTCGACTCGGGTACTACTTACATGTACCCCGGGTACTCTTAAGTATTCTTAAGTATTAATTAATTAATTAAATAAATAATTAAGTATTAAGTAACCCCGGTTACGGTAAATATACTAAAACGTACACGGGAAATCGGCTATTTTTGTTTAATTATTATATTTTTTTGTAAAATGGCCTCTATATTATCGAAACTCATACTCGAAAAGCATGTTGATGCAGTTTTTTTAAAGAGAAGTTTGTTTAAGATAATCAGTAGTTCGTTTTACGACATCGAATTTTAGGCGGGAATATAACTCGGGTACAGTCTTAAATCGACCTGGTACGATTAAGTATATTTACCGTACCCTGGGTAAATGAATCACTTTTTGATGCTGTATAGTAAAGAATATATTTTTTGTTTAAAAAAGGGAACGTATTAGTTGGGGAAAGGTTACTTATGACAAGTTGGGGGTACAGACATTAACCCTCTAGGACAATAGCCTCTAGGACACTAGCCCCTAGGACAAAAGCCCTTAGGACATTAGCCCCTTCAAAAAAGTGGACGCTAGGACATTAGCCCCCAGGTGTTTTAAAACGTCCAAAACTTTTTTCAAAGTAAGCATTTTTATTCTATTTTTTTAATTTCATATGTAAATACAAACAATATATAGCTTGTACCACACACATTAATTTTAGTGTTTTTTACAATTTCTTTACTATTTTTTTCTTATTTTGCAAACATTTTCCTATCTGACACCATCCAGAAGTCTAAAATTACCATACAATTAGATACAGAAGAAACATATTGTGTTGTTGATGCTGTTTTTTTTAAATAACCCATTATTTCCATTAATTAAAAAATAGATGAAATTAAATACCTAAAAAATGAATGTAAAAATAGGTAGGGGCTTATGTCCTAAGGGGCAACTGTCCTAGGGGGCTAATGTCCAAAGGGCTAATGTCCTAGGGGCTTTTTTCCTAGGGGCTAATATCCCAGAGGGCTAATGTCCTACACTCGACTAGTTGTGTAGTGGTACACTCCCAAAATATATGTTCTATAGTCTCCTCACTATTTGAACAAAAAGAGCATATGGGTAATTCCGACATTTGCAAAATGTGCTTTAAAAAGTAATTTCTGTGAATAATTCTACAATGGGGTGGAACCATTGGAAATGTAAATCGTTATGAATTGTAAAAGGCAAAAGAAAAAACATTTTCTATTCGGCATCACTGATTGGTGTATTTAGATTATAACTCCGTTTCTGTTTGAGTTGCTATTTTATTTTCAGTTTTTTTAACACATCATGCATTCGTTCCGACCTCGGTTCTGGAATTAAGATTATCTTAAAACCTGGAGGAATAAAGGACCTTTCTTTTTTTGAATTTGTATTATGGTCCAATTGAATATTGTGCATTTTGAAATTATTAAATACAGCCTTTTAACACATTGATACGTGAGAAAATACATTTCAAGTTCGTATGTATGTAATTCATCTTCTGATAAAAAGTTCCTATCATTATAAACGAGGGCCCCAATGTAATTGTATGGTATTGTACCGGGAATTTAAGAGTATGCTTTTATTTCCATTACGTATATCATAAGTTTAGAAAATTGGATAATGAAATATATTATATTTTGCAATTCATTCAAATTTGATTCTGTAAGTTATTGTTCTAGAAAGTTCATTGTATTTATATGTATTGTATCTTGTTCAATACCCAATGTAGTATACTATTTCAATTAAAACGTTAAGTTTGTTTACCACCAACCAAACTCACGTGGGCCGGGAGCTATCAAATTACCTCGCTAGCCGGACAGCCAGTAAAACATCTTTTCCAGATGGTTCCTTATATAGATCTCAAGGAGCAGGCGTGTGGCGTATTATCATAACGTCACAGTGTAACATGCTAAAACAGACCCTAACAGCCGTTATGTAAGAGGTCGCGTGTCGTTAATTTACTGTGATGTGGAAAGCGAGCCGACATTCAGCAGTGGCACGGCATAGCGTCGCGCTGATATAGTGTTAAACAAGTGAAGTAAAATCACACCCTTTATTAGTTAAAGCAGTGGTGTTATTACAAATAGTCATAAATGAATAGAAGTGACGTACCAAAGGCATAAATGTCGAGTTTAATTTGTTATTCAGATCCCAAAATGGCGACGTTAAAGTGATATTATGGGCATTTTTCACTGTTGAATTGAGCTGAAAATAATTAACAGGTCAAACGAGTTAGTTAAAATGTGGTTACTGACCAATTATCTACAACTCATCTTGCTACCAGTTGTTTAGTTTAAACTTTATTTTAAGCAAATATTGCATGTAAACATGTACACATGTAAACATAATTCGAAATAAGCATATACCAAAATTAAATGTGCTTTGGATTGGAAAACAAGGTCGATGTGACACTTATATGAATTCCTCTCCGTTTGTGTTGAGTTGCGACTGCAGTCATTGTGGTCAGAAGTCGAACTGTAAGTGTTTAGATTACATGTGAAAATGGTTGGAGAAGACATTATCTAAAAGAATTATTTAAAAAGGAATGCAAAAACCTAACAAGAAAAAAAAAATGTTATTTTATTTGTAAACCTGGTACACGGTCTGTTTTCGAGCAGGAGAGAGCCGTTACACATATGTTGCAAAGCGTTTCGTTGCTATGATATATCGCTGTACAGCGCGAAACAGAAGTTCGTTTTCTGCAAGAGAGAATCGATCAAAGCCATTTAACAGATTATTTGTAGTAATAGGGCACCGTATATCGGCAAAGCAGTGGGTTCTGAGGTTTGTATAATGTGGACATCTTAAGAGGAAATGTTCAATTGTTTCTGAAGATCCACAGGAACATAAGGGGGAGCTTACTAAAGACCTTCTGTACAGATCATGGTTCAAACCGCTACAGTCGAGTCGAAGACGTGTGTGTAGGATTTGCCCAGTTCGTGAACCGCAGTAAAAAAGAGGTGAGGATTTATTTTTTTCTTTTTGTAGTGCGTTTTTGAATGATTGTACGTCTGGTGAATTTTGTATTGTTATGTGCAGTTGATTCCATTCCCGTATTGTTTTGGGTAAGAAAGATAAACTATATGCTTGCGTGCGTGCTCTGGCATGTCGGATGTGTCTTAAGTTGTATCCGCCTGATTGGGTTTGATTAATATGTGTAATTAGATCTGACATGTAGGGTGGTGAAAGTCCATGTGCCATTTTGTAAAATAGAAGTAGGCGATGTTGTTTCCTTCTTTCCGATAGTGTATCCCATTTGATGTCGTTGAGTAGCTTTTGGATGTTGCAATATTTTGTTGCTCCAGTACATATACGGGCAGCTTCCACTTGAACAGATTCAAGTTCTTGCTTTAGGTATTCGCTACAGTTGTCCCAGACCACATCAGAGTATTCAAGTGTAGGGCGGATGAGTGACAAGTACATTTTTTCGAGACAGGAGCGGTTGAGGAAGAATTTAAGCGACCTAAGAATACCGATAAGTCGCCAAGCTTTTGACAGAGTAATTGAGATATGTGCGTTCCATTTTGCGTCAGAGGAAAGGGTTAGACCCAAGTGCTTGTGGGTGTCAACTTCTTCGATATTTAGAGAATTCATAATTAAAGGTGGGTGTTGTGATTTAAGCCTTTTCCTGCTGAAAATAATAGATTCAGTTTTCTCAGGGTTAAACGATACAAGCCAAGACTGGGACCACGAATGTATGGATGCAAGGTCGTTGTTTAGCGTGGTTGATGCAGTTACAGGATCTTCTACAATAATGTAGAGACTGGTGTCGTCGGCAAAGAGTCGGATGTTTGAGTTGACAGCAGAAACAATATCGTTAATATAGGCGAGAAAGAATAAGGGGCCAAGGATGGAGCCTTGAGGGACGCCTGCTTGTATATGGCGCCATGATGATGTAGAATTTGCATACACGACGCGTTGTTTGCGATTTGACAGGTAAGACATAATCCAGTTAAGTAGGGAGTCACATATTCCAAAAGACGAAAGTTTTGTGATGAGACCACGATGCCAGACTCGGTCGAAAGCTTTTGAAATATCGCAGAATACAGCACGCACTTCCTTGCCCTCGTCCATGGCCTGACATATGTCGTTGTAAAGACATGTAAGTTGATTTACGGTCGAGTCCCCTTTTATAAAGCCAGATTGGAAAGGGGTAATAAGATTATTTGTCGTTAGGTAATTATATATGTATTTGTGAATGCATCGCTCCATTAGTTTGCCGAGGCAACTAAGTAGGGAAATAGGGCGGTAGTTGGCGGGTTTAGAAGGATCTGATTTTTTGAAGATGGGCGCAACGTTTGCAAGCTTCCAAGAACCAGGGAAATACGAATTCTGCATGAGCTTATTGAAAAATGTTGAAAGAGGTATAGAAAGTTCGTGTATGCCTTCTTTTAGAAGCCTAGGACTGACCATGTCTGGGCCACTTGCTTTGCTTGGGTCAAGAAGTGAAAGAGCGTCTTGAACGTCTTGGGGCGTAATGGTGATGCTTCTCAAAGAGGATTCCGTAACACGATTTATTGGTGGAGGATAGTGATCTCGATCGTCGATAGTTGACTGAGAAGAAAAGTAGTTGTTAAGAAGATCAGCTTTGCCATCGTCAGTAGTTGCCTCGTGATTGTGGTCGTATAATGTTGGTATTGTTTGCGATTGTGTTTTGTTTGCAAGTTGTTTAGCTGTTTTAAACCATGTTTTAGGAGATGTGTTAGGTTGATTTAATTTCTCAATTAATTTATTTTTATAGTTTTGTTTTGCCTGACGTATATGTTTAGTGACTAAATTTCTTGCGTGTTTAAACTTTGACCATGCTTCTGGCGTATTCAACTTTTTTGCTTTTTTATGAAATTTTTGCCTCTTTTTTATAAGAGTTCTAATCAGGTGTGACATCCATGGGATGTCATGAGGTCTTACTGTGATTATTTTGTTTGGGATATTTTGGGATGCTATTGATAGGATTGTGTCTGTTATTTTCTCGGTAATATCATCTAGGTCGTCGTTGTCGAAAAGGCTGTTCCAGTCCGTCGACCGTAAGCCGGCTCTGTAATCATCATAGTTTCCTCTGTCGTAGACCCATATACGTCGTTTGAATGGAGCTGTTCTGGGCTTATGCAAATGAAGAACTACCACTACTGGACAGTGAAAACGAGTTAAGTTTGGAATGAAAGGGTCTGCAACAAAGCTGGATAGTATGTGATTTTTGTTTTTTACAAAGATTAGATCGATAAGTGAGCTAGAGTGTTCTGTGATGTGAGTTGGTGAGGAGATAAGTTGTTCAGCGTTGTATGATGTCATAAGATTTATGATTTTATTTGGGCATTGACTGAGGACGTTCATATTAAAGTCTCCAGTGATGATGATATTATCATAGGACATGGAAAAAGCTTGATCGATGTTATGTTCTAGTAAGGTCCAGTAGTCATTGTTTGCGTCCGGAGGACGGTAGATGCCTCCCAACAATAATCTGTGCCTACCTGTTGATAATTCGACCCAAAGAGATTCTAAGCCATTTATACAGAGATCTGATCGCTTGGTTGCATTAATACCTTCTCGGACATATATAACTACACCGCCGCCAAGACGATTTATACGATCACAGCGAAATGGTTGCTGAAAATGCAATAAAGCGATATCATCGTCAGGAATCGATGGGTTAAGCCAAGTTTCCGTAAGAACGAGTACGTCGTATGGATGTGCCTCAACTTCTAGGATGTCAAGCTTTGGTCTAAGACTCTGAATATTCAGGTGCATGATGCTGAGTCCGTTGTTGTTTAATATATGGCTGTATTCTGAGAGGGAAGAACTAATCGATGAGTCGGGGCCGGGGTTAGGGTGGACGTCTCCAGAACACAGAATAAGTAAGGAGCACAGGTACAGCTGTGTATGGTTTCTGAACGTTAAGGGTCGATGAATGAGGTTTAGCAACAGAAAACTAGGTTTGTAGTAGGATGGGCGGCATGTCCTATCAGTGTAGACAGTCATTTGACTAGGGAGGATGATATCTGGGACGGCTGAGTAGAAGCCATGCCGCCTTTTCAGTTGTAGACAATGTGTGGTGGTCGGATCTCATACTCGCCAACGTGAACCGTGTACCAAAGGGGTTACTTATAAAATAAAATAAACAGATGAGTGGAAAAATGTAACATATTATGATTAAGGACATGATGCTTAACGGGCATTGTGGTATTGGTAAGTGCTGGCGGAAGAACAGTATCTTCAAAATATGGGTATCGTGGAAGAAGCTTCTAATGGAGGTCGTCAGGCTAATGTTTTAAATCCTTTCGTATTAAGTTTTTAACAAGTAAAAGGATTGATTGGTTGACTGCGTCTCAGTAGCCTTGTTTCCGGTTAAATGGTTAGTTAACGTGTCCCACAATAGCAAAGACATTACTCTATTATCTTAAAGAAGAGATGTGAATTGTTAGTACATAGTTGTTAAATATCGTGTATATGTAAGCATAAATATAACATGGCAAAATACTATGATATTACAAAAAAAGAAGCAACATGAAGATACACGGCGGATAAGGACATATCAGATTATTAACACAGTACTTGAATGTATACAAGTATGAGTGCTATACAGGTATGAACTGTTTGGTAGGCATGAATAGGTGGTACATTTAACTGTAAACTACAAAAGGCAGTCATCTGACACAATACAGCAACAAGAATAATCGATAGTTTTTGGTGATCACTAAACTATATTTTGTGGATCGTTCGTTGAGTAAATGTCAATGCATGTATACGAAGTTGAATTTTTTGTAAAAACAGCATGCCTTTAATGTAGTTAAAGTAGTCATCTACATAAAGAAAAGGCCAATACTTATACTAAAACACGGCAAAGTTTTAAAACTTGATATGCTCTAACGATTGCATAAAAATAAGTCGGCTTAGTTTAGAAAATTAATTCGGTTATTAGCGTTTTACACGAGGTTTATGTGTTACGGTGGGTTGTAATCCGATAAACCAAGATACTAGTAGTGGAATGTCGTAGTCCATGCGTGAATAGGTATAGTGTACATAAAAGGTAGAGCTCGCTAAATACTCTCAGTGAACGAAGAGAAATCTGCTCTGGTTGTTATTCTGTGGACCTTCTGTGTTTTATCTTTGATGAATATAATTCCATCAAACGACCAAGAGCTATCAATCCGTTTCTCCTTTACGAGTATGCGTGCCTGGTAGAGCAGCTCACTGCGTTGTTTAGTAAGTTCTTCGTTTACAAAAACATTTTTGTGGCCGCTCTGCTTAAGCTTTGTTCGGAGACTGTATAGCTTCTGGCGCGCACGAAAGGAAATAAATTTCACAATGATGTCGCGGGGTCTGATGTTGCCTCCCACTGATCCCACTTTGGTTTGGTTGGATTTAGGCTTGCCGAGTCGATGGGAACGGTCTATTTCGTCTATTGTAAGGTTGGCCCCAGCTGCTTTCGCGATTTCAAGCACCAATGAATCCGTTGACTCCTCGGAAGTTTCTGTTAGACCCGATATTCTCAAACAGTTGCGCCTGGAGTATTGTTCGTATGAATCGTTCTTCTCTTCAATTTCGCTTATTTTCTTTTCGAGATCGACTACCTTAGATTTAAGACCGGTAACTGATGATTTAAGTCCAGCATTTTCGGATTCAAGCGCTGTTATCTTAAGTTTTAGACCATCTACGACCCCTGATACAATACTGCTCACAAGGGAAGAAAGCTGATTTTCAAGCGAATCCTTCATCAACATACTCAGTTTCCTTAGTTGTTCGTCGCTTAGTGTTACTTTGACATAGTCCAGGCTGGTGTCAATGTCAACGCAATCGCTTTCGCCCCCATTTGAGCAAAGGCGAGATTTCTTATAGTCGTCATCGTCTAATGGTGATGATGCCTCACGTTTTTTGTCTGTAACCACGCGAGATGTTACTGGCGTAGACGACACTACAGGCGTAGACGACATTTTCAATTGGTGACGCTTATATTTTGTCGAACAGTATAGATGAAATATCGAGCAAATGGGGGTGGCCTACTTGTTGGTCTTCTTGTTGTACGACTGATTGTTTACAGGTAAATTCAGTCAAGCGTGAAAGTAAAATTGACCGTGTTTCAAAATTCAACAATTCAAAAAGTCTTTCAAAAATTCACCTTTGTTAAAAGTTATCTCGAGGAATCCTTCTCGAGGCTAAGCACTTTCGATAGAAACATTTTCCCTTGGATTTCCGTTCCGCTTTCTCAAGAAAACCACAATTTTATATGCCCTGGTAAATTGTCTAACCCGCCATTTTCTGACCGGAAATGTTGTTTATAAAATATATATATTATATTCGATATTTTACATGACGCACCCAGTCCTCTAAGCCGAAATGATCCGTAAATGAACAGGCTGTCAGACACTTCGACCCCTTGACACTTCGACCCCTTTGTGTTTTTTTTTTATTAAAGATGACACTTCGACCCCTTTAAGACACTTAGACCCCTATTTTTTGAGACACTTGGACCCCTGTTTTTTTATTTTGAGACACTTAGTCCCCTGTTTATTTTTGTTATATATTAACATAATTATTCTTATTGTAATTGATTTTTTGTGAAAAACCTGAACTCCAGAGCGACACAATTGAAGCTGTATGGGTAGAACTATACCTTGCGAAAACCAAACCACTTTTAATAAGTTCATGTTATAGACCACCAGATCAAAATAACTTTATTGAAGAATTTGAAAATGTTTTAGCCAAACTTAAAAGTGATATAGAATGGTTCATTTTGGGTGATTTTAACATCTGTCAGTTGAAGAAAAAGAACAGTCTTCTTCCTAAGTATAGTCAATTGCTTAACTTATTCACTCTTACACAACTGATTACTGATCCTACAAGAGTAACAGACACCACTCAGTCTTTATTAGACCATGTTCTAGTTAGTCATACAGATAAGATATCTCAGTCTGGCGTACTTCCTTTGAATTTAAGCGATCACTTTCCGATCTTTTGTATTAGGAAAGTGACGAAAGGAAATTTTTTTAAACATAACACTGTCAATGTTAGATGCATGAAGAACTATAATGCCGACGATTTTACCACAAAGTTAAAACAAAAGGATTGGGATAAAATGTTTACTTCCGAATCTACACAAGAGTCTTGGATAATATTTAGAGACACTTTTTTATCAGTTTTGAATGAGGTTGCACCAATTAAAGAAGTGCGCTTAAAACAACGAACAGAACCATGGATTGACTGACACATTTTAGATCTAATAAAAAATAGAGATCAATATATGTATAAATTCAAGAAATATGAAAAGCTCTTCCAATATCCCTGCCGGGAAGGAATGGTAAAGCAAGCAGCTTACTGATCAGCTGGTGCAGAGTTGAACGTTCCCTTTACGTTCTGGTGAGACCATATTCCTTCATATTTTTTATCACAGCTTGGGACCAATGGAATGCGCAACCTTTCAGAACGGTTCCAGGGAATACCTGTCGAAGTACATGCCATAAACCTATCTTAAAGTCCATACAGAAGCACTCAACGGCAGGAGCTTCTGGGAGAATGTCAAGTAACTTCTGTAAAATGGCTATGTAGTCCTGTTTCCTGCGTCCTGACATCAGAACGAACATTAGCGGAACCTGTTTCATTGACTCACCCTTCCGTATGAATGCATGAATTGACCAAATTTGCTTGAACGGCTTTTTTACAACACTGAATGTCCCGTCAAGTTACCACTACCTGGCATTCTGTAGAAGTTGAAGTTGTTGGTTTGTGGCAAACATTATATGTCGATTGTCGTCAACCCATACATCACCTACCAGGAACTTATCCTCAAGAAAGTTTGTGTCCACCTGAAAAACAAAGAATAATTAATGCCTCAAAAGTGAACAGTGCAGGTCATGGTCTATTACAATGTACATGTATGTGCAAAGTGACCTTTAAATTTGACCTAGTGACCGGAAAGTGGGTGTGGTGTCTCGGTTGTATGTGGAAACACTTTTATTATGCCATTGTTAAAAGTTTTCGTACTGCAGAAAGCGAACTGGCTATGAAAATAACTCATGTTTTCTCGGAAAAAAGCTTAACTAAATGTTATAATAATAGACAGGCCCAGTTGGACTGGTTACAACACTAACATCAAAAAGTGAACAGAAACATACCTCAAAATCTAGATTTTCAGATTCCTTTGGTCGTACTTGCTGGCGTGCACGGTTCATTTTACGCGCTAAGGATGCTGGTTTGGGGATTTCGCCATTCTGGAAACTATGGTCCTTGAAATGTTTCTTCAGCTGACCTTCTACATACGAATTGGAAGGTCCATGGACATCACTGAGTGCCGCACGTTTTAACTGTGAATTAAAAAGATTTAAATTCATAACACATTATATTGTATAATATGTATTATAATTTTGACAATTATATGTTTGTTCAGACTCAACCAATTAAGTTGTGATAAACAGTTTTTAATTGTAAAAATTATAAGAACTGTGAAATTATAAATATGTGAATGTGACTCTAAAAAATTATACAAGAGAAGAAAAAACACACAAAAACCATTAAGAAACAAGAGAAAACGCATTCAAAACTGCTAGAAGACCCCCACAACCGACAGAAGGTGTGCATGTATTGTATATCCTTTATAACTTAATAAAAGTTTCCCATGACATTCACGACATTATTATTAATCTTTAAAATAAAATAAATAATTAATATATAAAATCAGTAAACAGTATACATTATTTTACTTACATCTCGGCTTATCTCTACCTTCTGACGCATCAGTGGGTCGGCTGGGTGATTGTGTGCCGTGGTTCCCCGGCTGAATATGTCACCCTCTTGTCGAACAGAGGCATAACAGATCTGACCAGTACGCCGTTGGTTACATCGCCATTGCACAGCCTTTTTAGTGGTCTTTTTAATGATGTAAGCAAATCCATCGGAAGACACAAGTTTGTTGCATTTCTTGAGTGTACCCTCCTCAATGACTGTAAAGTGGACACAATTGGGTTCCTCCAGGACTGTGGTGGACATTGGAAGGTCTTCACCATTGATGGATGGTTCCATAAACGCTGTAGTGTTTGGAGGGTCGCCTCTGCTTACATCAAATGTACGGTCAGTGGTACGGTCAGTGTAACAATCGGCGGTACAGTCAGTGGTATTGTCGGTGATACTATCGGCGGTACGGTCCTCCCCAATGACTGTAAACTGGACACCAATGGGTTCCTCGATGTAAGTGGTGGACATTTGAAGGTCTTCACCATTGATGGATGGTTCCGTAAACGCTGTAGTGTTTGTAGGTTCGACTCTGCTTACATCAAACGTACGGTCAGTGGTATTGTCAGTGGTACTATCGGCGGTACTGTCAACGGTACTATCAGCATTTGTGGTGTTTAAGCTGAGCTCTAGATGAAAGGTACCAAAATATGTATCTTCAGTTGCTGTTGATTCGTTGATCAGTGTTGAGTGGAGTGCTGTTTCGATTCCATTTGTAGATATATTCACCGCCTGACTGCGCTTACACGGACCACAGACAAATTCAAGTACAAACAGCTGTTTCTGAGCTTTCAAGTAATCTCTCTTGGACACACCTACAAGAGAATATATAGATATTTTTAACTTTTTAACCAATCCATGCACAGAACAGAACATTATAACTTTATGGAAGAATTTGTGCTCAATAGTTCAATGGTTTCAATAATTTTGAACAAACCCATAAACACTGGTGTAATTGGCGCCGCTATTTCGAACTAGGCGACATGACTTTTTTACATTAGTCAATGAAGAAAATCACTACATTCCGATTACAACTTCTCGCGACAATTTTTCAAAAACACTCAAAAAAAAAACAAACACACTGTACTTTATCTACAGGGGGTTGATGTATTTCTGATTATTTATGATAACACAGCAGACATTTATTCGCAGCAATTAGTGCCCCATGATGAATTTACAAATAATCTATTTTTTATTTATTTAATCTGAATTAATTTGTAGAAGAAATTTGAAATGAAAACATTTTTAAAGAATTTTAAATATTATTTCACCTCTTAAATATAAGAAAGATAATCAGTGACTGCATGATTAAAAAAGAATTCAAATTTATCATGATTGTGAATGCAAATCCAAAACAACTAATATCAGTCGATCATGATTATTATAATAACAAAATCAGCTTGAAACAATAAGCATATCTTATCAACCTCTAACCCTGGACATTACACCTCCTAAGATATAAACATAATTGATTAGATTACTAAGGTGTGGTCGCACTTATCATGGTGCCCACTTCACTTGATTAATGATGCTCCTGCTTTAACCAATCACTTCATCTCTGATTAAAGAAACTGGCAGTTCAATTAATAGGCAATAAAACTGGGTGTCCACACTAACAAAGGGGTGTTGTAATATACACAGCATCTTAATTCTTACATCTTAATACACCAATAACACTTTACCACATTAAAATAAGTAAATAATTGTCCGTAGTAATAAGACCTTAGGTAGTCTTAAACTCTAATTCATATGGAACTTTAAATGATTCTTTACATGCACATATTATAATATAATAAGTTAAAGAAAATGAAACGGCTGTGTTAATAAATTGTAGTGTACCAAATTGTAAACCATATCCCATATCTGCAGCAGACAACTTAAAATTCAAAGAAGAAAGAAAAATATCATAAAACATTACTAACTAACCTGTTTTGCATGTTCTGTGGATCCATCTATCACAAACATCACACGTGATTGCTTTATCTTTTTCAGTCACAAAAGCTGAACATTCTATGCACAGGTCTGAGTCAGACATTATAACAAATTTAATCCAAATAATTATAAATCACAGTAATAAGTTCTAGAAATTAAAGATTCTTCTAATAACATAAGTCAAGATGAAACTTTTTATTAGTAACACAAGTAAATTCATTTTATTGAAACAACCAATCAAATGCATTCTTACATGAGTTTTAATTAACAGACAAGTGTCACTTTGGAATATACATCTGCACCAGATATGGAATTTATGCATCCATTCAATTAGATCTAATAGCATGTCAACAGATTATTTGGATGACACTATACACAAGTTTATGTGCCATCGTGTCCCAATAAACCAGGTTTCATTAGATATTGAACATACAGTACATTTTTGGCATTTATAGAATATAAAGTAAGGCATCAATTAACAGCATGCCAAATTCTCAATTATTAAATTAACTAACAAAAAACATTATTTGGATGACAATTTTGCAATACACAATTGCACTTTCCACCATGCCCCAATAAACCATCTTTCAGGACAGGAACAATATAATTAAACTATAGTGATAATAACAATATTGCAGAAAATTAAATGAATATTTTTAATTGCAAAACAGCTTTAATTTTCATATCCGTAGAAGCACACCAGCCTCCATAAGTGCAACACATTGTATGAAATATGTGTGTTATTAACTTATTACCCCATCTGGTATCAAAGATATAATGATGTCTAAATAGGCGTTTATTGGTTTCTTTAGTGGTGATAACTATCTAATTGCTAATGTAGTTTCTAAGTACATGTTTTGTTGAACTTTAAAGAGAATAATCACAGCCCAAAAGTACCAAATTAATTGCTAATTCACTTTTTTGATTAAGGGGTCTAAGTGTCTTTATTCAAATAAACAGGGGTCTATGTGTCTTCAACAAAAATATTGAAAATAGGGGTAGAAGTGTCAAGGGGTCGAAGTGTCTACGAAAATGGGTAGGGGTCGAAGTGTCAAGGGGTCGAAGTGACCTGCTACCAAACAAAATTGTGGCTTTGTGTCGTATGAACGAATCTGCACTAAAACTAGATTTAGTTTCACATCGTAAATCGAATCATTTCTGTCGTCAGTTGTCAAATCGGAAGTACGGTTGATATTCAAATGCATTATTTTTCTCTTTCCGGGATATTGTTTGAGTATGTTGATGATGCAGTAACAAAATATAAGTGTATATGAAGTGAAAACACCAAAAATAAATAACGGATGCGATACACACCTATAAACTGTCAGATACCCATAATATCACTTGAAAAAACGAAACTGGTATTATAAAATATATTGACTTCGAAGAAGAAAATGCAGTTATAGCTTCCAGTGAAAATTATTTTGGCTTCTCTCCTCAAAATATGACAAGCTTTATTTTTGCTTGACAGGTTGTTTTTCCTGTACATGCTCTTTTGATCGCTATTCCAAGTAATACTTACGTTTGCTGATTAAGTTCAACAACGTTGTGTAAACTTAATAAATAGTTTTATGCAGTTCGGTATTTCATTCATAATTAAATTAATCAAAACTATAACAAGTATAATATTCTAAACAATATACTTGACAAACAGTTGAATATTTTAGAACGCTAAAACATGCTATGACAATTAATGTAATTTTATTTTAATTAATTTATGTATTATCTGACCCGACCCGAATTTTCTCGGGTATTTTAATATTGACCCGCCGACCCGACCCGAATAATATTTTTGACCCGTGTGAGTAGTGGTAGTAGTAGTAGTAGTAGTAGAAGTAATAGTTGTAGAAGTAGTAGTAGTAGCAGTAGTAGTAGTAGTAGTAGTAGTAGTAGTAGTAGTAGTAGTAGTAGTAGTAGTAGTAGTAGTAGTAGTAGTAGTAGTAGTAGTAGTAGTAGTAGTAGTAGTAGTAGTAGTAGTAGTAGTAGTAGTAGTAGTAGTAGTAGTAGTAGTAGTAGTAGTAGTAGTAGTAGTAGTAGTAGTATAAGTAATAGTAGTAGTACTAGTAGAAGAAGAAGTAGTAGTAGTAGTAGTAGTAGTAGTAGTAGTAGTAGTAGTAGTAGTAGTAGTAGAGTAGTAGTAGTAGTAGTAGAAGTAGTAGTAGTAGCAGTAGTAGTAGTAGTAGTAGTAGCAGTAGTAGTTGTTTTTGTAGTAGTAGTAGAAGTAGTAGAAGAAGTAGTAGTAGTAGTAGTAGTAGTAGTAGAAGTAGTAGTAGTAGTAGTAGTAGTAGTAGTAGTAGTAGTAGAAGTAGTAGTAGTAATAGTAGTAGTACTAGTAGTAGTAGTAGTAGTAGTAGTAGTAGTAGTAGTAGTAGTAGTAGTAGTAGTAGTAGTAGTAGTAGTAGTAGTAGTAGTAGTAGAAGTAGTTGTAGTAGTAGTAGTAGTAGTAGTAGTAGTAGTAGTAGTAGTAAAAGTAGAAGTAGTAGTTGTAGTAGTAGTAGTAGTAGTAGTAGTAGTAGTAGTAGTAGTAGTAGTAGTAGTAGTAGTAATAATAATAATAATAATAATATTAATGGTAGTAGTGGTAGGTGTGCGGTAAAAATGCAAGAGGTAAAAATGCCATAGGTAAAAATGCCACAGGTAAAAATGCCAGAGGTAAAAATGCCAGAGGTAAAGTGGTAAACTGCCATAGGTAAAAATGCCATAGGTAAAAACGCCAGATGTTATATAGTAAAATAGAGTCTTGAGGAATAAATATAGTGAGTATTATAGGATTTACATTCTTTGCTAACGCTACGAAAACATTTTTAATTGAACATGTTGTATTAATTTTACTTGTCCCACCAATAAATTAGACTGTACAGATAATCGTCAAACAACAATTTCAGCAATAATAAATACAGCAATAATAAATACACAATACACATTCGTTAAAATAACATCAACAATATGTTAATGCATTTTGTACAAATATATGACTTGTGTGAGGATAACTGATGTAGGAGAAAGCTCGTATTGTTTTCGAAAAGTTAAATGAATGTTTTAAATCCGCAAATGATTACGAAAGACTGCAGTTAAGTATTAGATATTATGTACAAAATTTCAGTTGTGTGAGTAAAAATTTACTCTCTAATAAATCTATATAATTATTATCGGCTCTAAGCTAAAAAACTTTAAATGCTTTAATTAGCTAGACGTATAAATACATGTGTCATTTAATAATAAATGTAAATATAATCACCATCAAAACCATGCTTGTTTGTTTTCTTTAATGAACAAAGAAAAAATTCCAACCAATAAACATAATAAATAACGTACAATAACAAAATTACAGTCTAAATTTATTAGTGAGACAAGTAGAATAAATATAACATGTTCATTTAAACAAATGTTTCCATACAATACTCAATATCCTTAAAAAATATTGCCCAAAACTCTTTTTAACTTTATAACATCTGACATTTTTACCTATGGCATTTCTACTTATGGCATTTTTTACCATTTTACATCTGGCATTTTTACCTATGGCATTTTTACCTATGGCATTTTTACCTATGGCATTTTTACCTATGGCATTTTTACCTATGGCATTTTTACCGCACACCACCAAACTCATATGCAACAGGAGCAATAAAACCCGGGACGCCTGGGTGTGCACAGAGTGTGCCAACCACTGCGCTAGCCGGACAGCATGTAAAACACTTTCTACATATGGTTCCTTATCTAGATCTCAAGGAGCAGGCACGCGGCGTATTATCAGTTCGTCACAGAGTAACATGCTAATTACGCTACTGATCCGGTAATGGTAACTTGACTGCAGTAGTAATAGTAGTAGTAGTAGTAGAAGACGTAGAAGTGTTGAAAGACGAGTTTTAGTAGTTGTATTGCTATATTTGTCTCGAATGCTATTATCTTAACATGTTCATTTTGCTTTCAACTGGTAGGCCGCTAGTTGTGGGTTGAATCAACTTAAAATAATCGCACAAAGGGAACAGAGCCTCTTTCTCCCATTTACACGTCAAGAATTGCCGAACTGGTGTGATTACCCAATTGATCATGCGGCGGAAAAGTTTCTAGAGTATACAGACGTTGCCAAGGAACTGCAACCGCTGGTGACAACGGGTGATGGAAACTGCCTTTTCAACGCGCTATCGATCGCCCTGTGTGGAAATGAAAGCATGTCTACCGAAGTGCAGGTTCGGATTGCGTTCAAATGGCAACCAATGAAAGCTACTACAAGGCCCAACACTGGTCATCATTTCACTGGTGTTCCCCTTCGTACAAAAAAAGTTTCTTCGGAAAATGAACAATGTGACCGTTCGCCAAAAAATCATAAAATGGACTTATCAACAGAAAATGAACAGCATGAGATCTCAGAAGAAGCTCAACATTTAAAGTCTAATGCAAATATCATTCCCGGGACATTTCCGTTACCATCCGGAAAACATTAACACCAGAATAGATACTGAACATTATAAATAGTGACACTATAAGCGTGTCTTCAATACCCTCTGGTATGAAAGAGAATGTTTTTATATTCCTCGACAATCAAACCAATTTGGAAAGCATTAAAAATTGTAAACCCCCCAAATACTGGGATGACTGTGGTGCATGGGACTACAAGAAATCTCGTACAATAAAAACTTAATTTCTGCTATGTGAATTAGAGGAGAATGGTGGGCGTGGCTGTAAAAGATGATCTTGTACACGTTGAAGTTCGCGAAAAAGGTGCGAAAACATTGAAAGTTATTCATCCCGAACCGCAAAAAGACCAATAAGTTCATCTATTACGCCGCTCTCAAGAAAGACCCTAACTACAGGAGAAGAGTAACCTGGATTGAAGGTTTACCAAAGACAATCAGAGGATTGCGAGAGGTCGCTATAATAGAATATACCGGTGACTACACAGGTGTCCCCGCACCTCACGGAAATGCCGAACATTCATCTGATAATTATACACGAACACACCCAGATATCCTCAAGAAAATATCGGAAAAGGTCCAATACCAACTTTCCAGTGAAGCTTACCAACAACTCACGGATCCGGATCAGAACACTACAGCAGAATACCCACGTGACCTTCGCCAATGTCAGAACATGAAAAGAACTCTGAAATCAGATGATAGGCATCACAAAACGGCTCATAATATTGCCGACGAGGTGTTAAATGTAATAAGAATGTTGTCGGACGATCACCCTTTTGTTGCAGAAATAATCCACTCACGAGGAAATGCGCTGCCGTCAGTAATTTGTTACACTGATGATCAGTTGACAGACTTTACGTCTTTCCTTAAAAGTAAAGAAAATGTGGTCGAAGTGGACAGAAATTTGTTTAGGAAAGTGTTTTGTTACGACAACCGTGTACAAGTCACATAAGCTTGCGCGGAAGGGTACGGGTGAGCCTCCAATTCTATTGGGACCATTGTTTCTGCACTGGGACGGTAAACAGGAGACGTACTTCCGTTTCTTCGCTCATCTTAGGGGCATTCTAGATATCGAAATAAAAAATATTGAAATTCTGATGCGATCTGATGATGAAAAAGCGTTAACTAATGCTATAGATTAAGCTTTTCCCGGCGTCAAAAGAAAGCTATGCACTAGGCATAGAAAGGACAATTTAATTCGCTACCTGACAAATACAAATCCCAAACGAGCGAAAGAACGAACAGACATTATAAATTTAATATTCGGCGATGGTGGCGTTGCTAAATCAGATACATCAATCATGTTCGACGAGAGAAATTTCACACTAAAACAAAGTCTTATGGCTGAACATAGAGACATCTTACCCTATTATGAAAAGCATATTGAACACAAATTAATGAACAATGTTATATCACCAGAAGAAAAACTTTGGACGAACAACAATACAGAGAGCATGAATCACAGATTCAAGTTGCTATTACAATGGCAGCCACGAAAAACCGACGAACTTGTAACTAAATTATATGACCTTGTCAAAATGCAACTGGTTGATATGAGAAGAGCTCTTTATGGGACTGGGAATTTTTGTTTAAACGGAATATTTCAGAAAATGAAAATGTCACAGATAGCGTGGTCGTCAAAAGAGAAAGAAATGAAAGTTGTGTTGTTTCAAAAGTCCTTTAAAGCTTCCTCAGTTTTGGAACAAACAACTGTTATGTCTACTGGCGGTACTTATTCGTTAAACAAAGTCCCGCGATTAGCTAAAAAACCGAATCAGTGAAAACGATGCAGAGCGTCTAGAACAACATCAAAGTAATTGTTAATAACTGGTTTGGAAACATATAGAGTATCACTAGGAAATTACAAACGAATGACACAGGCGCAACACTTTCAAGAGAAACATGTATGTCTAAATCGACAGTTTTTCAATTTTATTTTTAGTTTTGAAGAAATGCCTTACAAATATGCCGTTTTATAACAGATAATAATGCAAGTTGCATGTTAATTTAACTGTACAATTCAATAATTACTGGCGCCCTTTACCTGCAAACGTGTTCAAACTTTGTACAGAGTGGTTTTAAATTGTTTAACATTGAAATATAAAAAAACGTGATTTATTGTGTTTCAAATGCAGTTTTACTTGTTGTATACTGACCATCATTTTGATGGATAATGAGTCAATACGACATGGAGTCCCTTATATGATCACTGGATGCACATCGCATATATCACTGGATGCACATGCATGATCACTGGATGCACATCGCATATATATATATATATATATAAGATTAGCATGTGCAGTCCACACAGGCTAATCAGGGACGACACTTTCCGCTTTTATGACATTATTCGTTTAAATGAAGTCTCTTCTTAGCAAAAATCCAATTCAGGCGGAAAGTGTCGTCCCTGGTTACCCTATGCAGACTGTACAGGCTAATCTTGGACGACACTTTACGCACATGCATTATGCCCAGTTTTCTCAGAACACGACTCATTTATACTTGAATTGTAAAACAATAACACACGACTCTCACATACTTTTTGTATTTTGATGAATGTACTCATATTATTCCGACGATGTACTATATGCAAGTCTTAATAAACTATCTGTTCTGACTCAATTACTTTGGCTTTAGCTCTAGATTAATCGTTGTGAAATAACACCCTGTTAACAACTCAGCGCTTGATTATCAGTACAGTTACCAGTGATGTATTTTTATTATCTCTGCTGTCATGCAGGCTGTTGCATAAGAAATATCCAGACGCTAAGGCAGGTGGAGCAATTACATTTGCGGGGCATAATGCATTTAATATGTATGGGTTGCCTTTGGTCATAAAATGCATTTCTAAAATATATATCAAAAGGAAATATCCCAGTTTACGATATAAATGTTTACACGAGGTGCTGTTTACACGTATTAATTTTACTATTATCTGGAGAATTTATTCTTGAATTTCGATTTCGTCAAGAGAATATAAGTGAACATTCAGGTGTAAAAACGCTGCGCCCAGATATGTCATTTAATCTTATCAATATGCTTGCAATGGTTATCGCACTTTTTTGTTTATTTTATTTAATGAAGATATTGCCTACTGTCGGAATGCATATTTTCGATGAACCCAGTCATTATCACTTTTTATCTTATGTTGGTTATACACCATATATTTTTGTCTTGTATATAGGTCTCTATAACTTAAAAACGTGCTTTGCATCTGTACTCAATTTGGAAAGCATGCTTTGTGTATATATGTATATGTTTTGCTCTCCTACCCTGAAGTAAATAAATATTGAATGAATGAATTAGCTAACAATATCAGCGTCTTACTTGTACATGTGCCGATAATACTTAACCTCCCTTTATGGAAATCTATTACACATAAAACAACATAAATCAAGTGACAGCATACTACAAGATTAAACATGAAATAATTTTACCTAAGACATATTCATGTTTAATCATTAGGAAAGTCCCAGTGAATCACGAAAGAAGGTATATGTGCATAATCATAACATATCTTAATTACATAATTAAAACCCTTTGATCAAGAGCGAGAGTAATATTCTATTATAATACTTCAATTATTTATTAATGTAATTAATCACACAACCATTAGGTCCGATGTGTTTTATTTTTAAAATGTATGGTATACTCTATAATTTGTTCATATTTATAAATTTTCATTTACTAATTGTTGCATTCGTCCGCATTTGTTTCCAATAATTATGTACTGGAATCGAAAATTCTGTAAAAACAAACTATTAGCTAATTCCGCAATTAAGTGTGTCAATAAAAAACGTTATACTTACTGTTGTGTTGTTGTTTTGTTTTGGTTGCTTGAATAATTTAAATTAAGGAAAACTTCATTTATTGTGAGGAACGAAAATCAGCTATGCCGAACAAAATTAAAATGTATCTAAATGGGGCATATCGATGGCGAGTACGGTATTTCATTTTCTTAAATAAATGTATACATTACAAAGAAGTTATTTAATCATTTCTTAATACGGTCTGAATGTATGACACTTGCGGGGCCGGGAAATCGTAGTTGTAGTTGTAAAATGTATATGAATGCGCACAGAAATTAACTGACTTTTAACGAGATATTACAGTTGAAAATATTCATTGAAGCAAGAGACAATTAAATACTTGAATAATTGTCAGATATTCTGACAATAAAATATTGTTCGTAGATAGACCTTTTTAATAATCTTTGAGCTTTTCTTGATCTGTTTAACAATCTAAAACATATTGATGTGTAATTGCTGCAATACGATCGCTCATTTAAAGATTGCCTCTTGTTAAAAAAAAATACACAAAATGAATTGTCAAAATTCACTAGGTAATCTGGACAATGAGCACGTAAATAAACACTTTTAGTATAACGAAATCGTGCAATTTTTATCACTGTGTCTGTCAGCACGACGTTGACTGCATCGTTTGAGATCCGGAGTTTTTTCCCAGCACTCCCACCTAAATAATCTTGACTATTAAAAGTTGTTGCTAATTAATGATAGTAACTGTTTTTAGTTAAACAGCTATTTAAGCGATCCAAATTTCCGTCACTATATTATTACGGATGCCAGAAAGCGGAAAATAACAGCGTAAAGAGAACTTAGATTTCGCCGCCTACATTTAATTAAAAAAAAAATCTTCCAACATTTCTCCATTATGTGATTTTAACAGTGCATTACAACAAACAGAGCGTGACATTCGTGACTTTGCATGTCTTTGTCTGTCTTTGCATGTCTTTTTCTGTCTTTGCATGTCTTTGCATGTCTTTGTCTGTCTTTGCATGTCTTTGCATGTCTTTTGCAGTGTTTAGTAGGACCCTAAGTTCGCGTAAAACAAGTTAGTTAACAATTTAAGGATGTCAATGCAGCTTAATGTTTACAAAAGGTAAGTTGTTTGATATGTGTGTTGTGTAGCATAGCCATGATTGCGAGCTTGCATATAAAAGGGTTAGCTGAAACGTATTTATGCTGAGAAAAAATAAACGCACGAACGACCGAACGAACAAACAACGAATGTTAGAGCTAATTCTTCTATTTCTGTAAGTAATAATGTAAACAAAATTCCAGAGGCCGATTTTTTAAGAAACCCATCTAGCACGTAGTATGACGGGTACATAAAATGTCGACAAAGCGGTCTGACCATGTTGAACATGCTGGAAACGTTGCTGAGTGTGACGTATAAGTGGAACATAACATATTCCTTTTGGTCCAACGGCTTCGAAGTGCGAGTCAACTACCTAGGTATACCCAACACTTGACGAAACTGAGATCAATAAGAAATTTCAGCATACTTGTTTAATACCTTAGAAAATGCGTAAATACCTTTCTAGGATCACCATTGACCGACATTCCTTACAAAACAATCATGCAATTTGCAAGTTTACTGTTGGGCTGTTATGAAAATTAATGCTTTATCCGCAATTCACATATCTTCAAAAATGCATAAGAGGACTGGTTACGATTGCCCTGATATGTGAATCAAGTTTGTTGTTTTCACTAAAAATACACATTGCTTTACTCTGTCAAAAGTTATTAAATAAATACATTTATCAATTTGAAAGAAATTATATTATTGTTTGTAAGTTTATTAATAATCTTTTTCCATGTGCGCAATTTTCCTAGATGGAAGCAAGCGCAAGTACATACTTCTACGTACATCTAACTATGCCTAACATCTAACTTGCTGCACTTACCTTGTAATGTGTGCACTTAATGATAATTTTCAAGCGAACAATAACACATATCGAAATATAACGCTGTGAGGAAAAACGTTTTACATCTGTTTTAATTTAATATAGGAATAATTAAATGTAGCGAACTTAGTAAATGACCGCTATATCATACTGTTAAAACAAAATACAAAACTCAGGGACACGTAGTTTCAGAGAAGCTATTATGCTGTATTATTCTATGTAAATTAAGAGACACCAAGAGACATGATTATTACATCTAAGGCCTGGATGCTTCAAGACACATGAGTATTACATCTAAGGCCTGGTTGCTTCAAGACACATGAGTATAACATCTAAGGCCTAGTTGCTTCAAGACACATGAGTATTACATCTAAGGCCTGGTGGCTTCAAGACACATGTGTATTACATCTAAGGCCTGGTTGCTTCAAGACACATGAGTATAACATCTAAGGCCTGGTTGCTTCAACACACATAAGTATTACATCTAAGGCCTGGTTGCTTCAAGACACATGAGTATTACATCTAAGGCCTGGTTGCTTCAAGACACATGATAATTTTATCTAAGGCCTGGTTGCTTCAAGACACATGAGTATTGCATCTAAGGCCTGGTTGCTCCAAGACACATGAGTATAACATCTAAGGCCTGGTTGCTTCAACACACATAAGTATTACATCTAAGGCCTGGTTGCTTCAAGACACATGAGTATTACATCTAAGGCCTGGTTGCTTCAAGACACATGAGTATTACATCTAAGGCCTGGTTGCTTCAAGACACATGAATATTACATCTAAGGCCTGGTTGCTTCAAGACACACGAGTATAACATCTAAGGCCTGGTTGCTTTAAGACACATGAGTATTACATCTAAGGCCTGGTTGCTTCAAGACACATAAGTGTACATCTAAGGCCTGGTTGCTTCAAGACACACGAGTATTACATCTAAGGCCTGGTTGCTTCAAGACACATGAGTATTACATCTAAGGCCTGGTTGCTTCAAGACACATGAGTATTACATCTTAGGCCTGGTTGCTTCAAGACACATGAGTATTACATCTAAGACCTGGTTGCTTCAAGACACATGAGTATTACATCTAAGGCCTGGTTGCTTCCAGACACATGAGTATTACATCTAAGGCTTGGTTGCTTCAAGACAAATGCGTATTACGTCTAAGGCCTGTTTGCTTCAAGACATATGAGTATTACATCTAAGGCCTGGTTGCTTCAAGACACATGAGTATTAAATCTAAGGCCTGGTTGCTTCAAGACACATGAGTATTTCATCTAAGGCCTTGTTGCTTCAAGACACATGAGTATTACATCTAAGGCCTGGTTGCTTCAAGACATATGAGTATAACATCTAAGGCCTGGTTGCTTCAAGACACATGAGTATTACATCTAAGGACTGGTTGCTTCAAGACACATGAGTATTACATCTAAGGCCTGGTTGCTTCAAGACACATGAGTATTACATCTAAGGCCTGGTTGCTTCAAGACACATGAGTTTTACATCTAAGGCCTGGTTGCTTCAAGACACATGAGTATTACATCTAAGGACTGGTTGCTTCAAGACACATGAGTATTACATCTAAGGCCTGGTTGCTTTAAGACACATGAGTATTAAATTTAAGGCCTGGTCGCTTCAAGACATATGGGTATTACACCTAAGGCCTGGTTGCTTCAAGACACACATGAGTATTACATCTAAGGCCTGGTTGCTTCAAGACACATGAGTATAACATCTAAGGCCTGGTTGCTTTAAGACACATGATTATTACATCTAAGGCCTGGTTGCTTCAAGACACATGGGTATTATATCTAAGGCCTGGTTGCGTCAATACACATGAGTATTAGATCTAAGGCCTGGTTGCTTCAAGACACATGAGTATTACATCTAAGGCCCGGTTGCTTCAAGACACATGAGTATTATATCTAAGGCCTGGTTGCTTCAAGGCACATAAGTATTACATCTAAGGCCTGGTTGCTTCAAGAAACATGAGTATTACATCTAAGGCCTGGTTGCTTCAAGACACATGAGTATTACATCTAAGGCCTGGTTGCTTCAAGACACATGTGTATTACATCTAAGGCCTGGTTGCTTCAAGACACATGATTATTACATCTAAGGCCTGGTTGCTTCAAGAGACATGAGTATTTCATCTAAGGCCTGGTTTCTTCAAGACACATGAGTATTACATCTAAGGCCTGGTTGCTTCAAGACACATGAGTATTACATCTAAGGCCTGGTTGCTTCAAGACACATGAGTATTACATCTAAGGCCTGGTTGCTTAAAGACACATGAGTATTATATCTAAGGCCTGGTTGCTTCAAGACACATGAGTATGACATCTAAGGCCCGGTTGCTTCAAGACACATGAGTATTATATCTAAGGCCTGGTTGCGTCAATACACATGAGTATTAGATCTAAGGCCTGGTTGCTTCAAGACACATGAGTATTACATCTAAGGCCCGGTTGCTTCAAGACACATGAGTATTATATCTAAGGCCTGGTTGCTTCAAGACACATGTGTATTACATCTAAGGCCTGGTTGCTTAAAGACACATGATTATTACATCTAAGGCCTGGTTGCTTCAAGAGACATGAGTATTTCATCTAAGGCCTGGTTGCTTCAAGACACATGAGTATTACATCTAAGGCCTGGTTGCTTCAAGACACAGGAGTATTACATCTAAGGCCTGGTTGCTTCAAGACACATGAGTATTACATCTAAGGCCTGGTTGCTTCAAGACACATGAGTATTAGATCTAAGGCCTGGTTGCTTCAAGACACATGAGTATTACATCTAAGGCCTGGTTGCTTCAAGACACATGAGTATTACATCTAAGGCCTGGTTGCTTCAAGACACATGAGTATTACATCTAAGGCCTGGTTGCTTCAAGACACATGAGTATTACATCTAAGGCCTGGTTGCTTCAAGACACATGAGTATTACATCTAAGGCCTGGTTGCTTCAAGACACATGAATATTACATCTAAGGCCTGGTTGCTTCAAGACACATGAGTATTACATCTAAGGCCTGGTTGCTTCAAGACACATGAGTATTACATCTAAGGCCTGGTTGCTTCAAGACACATGAGTATTACATCTAAGGCCTGGTTGCTTCAAGACACATGAGTATTACATCTAAGGCCTGGTTGCTTCAAGACACATGAGTATCACATTTAAGGCCTGGTTGCTTCAAGACACATGAGTATTACATCTAAGGCCTGGTTGCTTCAAGACACATGAGCATTACATCTAAGGCCTGGTTGCTTCAAGCCACATGAGTAGTACATCTAAGGCCTGGTTGTTTCAAGACACTTGCGTATAACATCTAAAGCCTGGTTGCTTCAAGACACATGAGTATTACATCTTAGGCCTGGTTGCTTCAAGACACATGAGCATTACATCTAAGGCCTGGTTGCTTCAAGACACATGAGTATTACATCTAAGGCCTGGTTGCTTCAAGACACATGAGTATTACATCTAAAGCCTGGTTGCTTCAAGACACATGAGTATTACATCTAAGGCCTGGTTGCTTCAAGACACATGAGTATTACATCTAAGGCCTGGTTGCTTCAAGACACATGAGTATTACATCTAAAGCCTGGTTGCTTCAAAACACATGAGAATTACATCTAAAGCCTGGTTGCTTCAAGACACATGAGCATTACATGTAAAGCCTGGTTGCTTCAAGACACATATTATGATGCAGGTTCTATACACAACACCGTAGGTGTGGCATCTTATAATTCTCGCCCGTGTCTTTTTTTATTTAAACTTTAACCATAACAGTTGCAATGTTAAGGGTTTGTAATCGCTATGATATGTTACCAAATATGACTCTGACTTTAATTGCATGATGACCAATCTGCATTAGTCAAAACATTAAAAAAGTTAATGCATGAGTAATTGTCTGAAAATCGTGTATAATTTAATATTTGAAACAATTGAGGAATAACCACATCATGATCGGAAATACGTAAAATATTTGTGGACTTATGATTCGAAATGTCCAAGCCTTTCTTGAGTTACCACCTTAAAACCATGCTTAAAGGCGAAAAGGGTCCATAACTTGGTTTACAATTAATATTGGAGTAGCACACGTATCCGTTAAAAAGATAGATATACCGGAAGACCAACTGACCAACAGGGTGACTACTATATACAAGTTACATACCGACCCCACGTGATAACTATTTCGTGTATGGTTTCTTAATCCTTTTCAAAAGCAAATGAAAATAATGAACTGTTGCTTATGTTTAGTGTGATTCTTTGCGAAATAAAAATCGATAAAATCGCCTTATTACTTCATAAGTATGCGTTTATCTAATGTAACACAAATACTGTTTAAAAAACTGTCTTCGCTTTTGACGTTTTAAAAACTTCCCTAATTTGTTATTTAAATCATTGTGGCATTTTTCCTTTTGTATACATATGCCCATTATTCAAGTGACCAACTAAGTGTATATAATGAGAATTCAATACTGCTCCAGCAGCTGGAGTTTCACTTCTTTATATTATATTACAAAACCTAACACGATTAATAAGATCTTATCTAGATTATATTTTTAAAATAGATTGTGTGCGTATGAAGAAGCTGATAAACAAAGTCATACTTTAAAGGTGTTTACGATACAATGATAGAGCACGTGTGCCGAATGACGTTTGATCATATGCTTCAGCGGATTCAATACAAGCTTTATGTCATGTTTGGTGTTAATCGCGATATGCACAATGTACACGTTGAGAAGCAAATTAAGAAATTCTCAACCCTGATTTTGAATTTGTATAAATTGATTAAATAGTACCTTATTTTGGTCCACCCACTCTCATTTAATGCAGACTTTACAATAGTAGTAATGTTTGCGCTAAGTATAAAGTAGTATAAACCGAGCTGTGGTCTTAACAATCGCTCACTGAAGCGTGTATTTAACTTTGCCCACTGCTTTGTACACCATTGGCAAAACTTCCTTGTTTAAGGTTTCCCGTGTTAAATGTTCGGGTAAAATATAACTAAATCGCTAATTTAGAGTATCATGTCAGATAGCATGTATTGAACTTGTTAAAATGGCGATTTATGAAAGATTGGTTGTGTGTGGGATCTGCATCTGTACATGCCTGTTAACACAAGGTAATTGTTGATTGTTCTAGTTTTATAATGTCATACGTATTTGTGTTGCTTATTCGCAAACAACGAATTGTGTATAGAACTACAATGCTTTGAAGTAATTAATTGAAATATAACACAACTCAATAACAAAGTAATTGATATACGCTATTAAAATAAGACAATGTTACACGTATGAAAACATGATGCCTTTAAAATATGTATTGTCTTAGATTAGGGCAGATGTTTAAATATAGCAACTTCGCATAAGTATTTACTTACACGTAAAGTTTATTTTTGTTTACGTTGACACATTGACATGGATAATATGAGGGTGTCTTATTATATGTAAAATCTGTTTGTACACAGATTTGGCCATGATCACGATGTAACTCAAGCTTGATAAGTGGCAAGGCCAGTGTAGGTGGGATGATCCATATTCGTTAAATGTGGAAACATTCAAGAACACCGATTTGTGTTAATTCATTAGCATACTTCAACTATTCCCATATTATTGTGAAAATAAATAAGAGAAAACTGCCTTAAAGGAAATTTAATCATTTAATCGTTACAGCTTAACACCTATTAATACACGTTTTATGTTTATGAATAACATGTTCACATTGATCGCCATGACTTTACACACACCATGCACATAATGTTTATATTTCGATCTTTATGCAATAGGAGTGCGCACACTTCCATCCGTTTTGAACTATGAGTTTGTTAATAAATTAATGTGCTGAGTAATAACTTAATCGTTAATTGAAGTAAATTTACGTTTACATCATTCAATTCATTAGATATTGGAAGATTATATTTTGCACTTATGGTTGTGTTTTAACTGAAGTTACTTGTAATACAATTTGAGGTTGACCTGTATTTATTATAAAATTTGAATGTTAAGCTAATAAACTTAACATATAGAAACAATGTTTTCCCGAGAACAAACGTTAAACACTTTTCTTAACTCCGTCGACATTAGAACGAACCAAACGAGTGTTATATAGGTTAATCCATTCTGATTGCATCATCTTTAAGCGTTCAAAACAAATAACCGACAAGGTAAATAACACAACTATCGGTCGTAAAACACACCCGATCCTTTCATTAAACGTACCATGTCCCTGTCAGAACCCACATTCCCAACAAACTAAACATTATTAATCGTTTAAAAAAATTACTCTTGTCAATTTGATTTACAACTTGACCAGTCAAACCAAAAACAAGTTTAACTATTTCACCACAAAAAAGTGTTAAAATTATTCGGCGATTTGGTTACAACCTTATTTTAATGGACTTAATTAATCGTTCAAGTCATTGTTTATACCAAAGATAAACATTATTTGACTGTTATGTTGAAGTTTATTAAAAAGATGAGATGATAGTATCGGTATCATATGTGAATAATAGATGGCGAAACAGAGTTTTTAACTTGCCAATAGACAAAGATTAAAATCATCTCAATCGACCTTACTAGGGTTTTTTGAAACTACAAATAGCTTTTTTTCGAAACAAGCAAGGCCCTATGCCCGTAACATGTCAAACACTACGCGATAAAAAAAACTTTGTGCGTTACCTAATGTATCGTTCAGCAAAATAAAATATCAACAGCCGACCCACTAAAGACTGACAAAGAAGCACAAAAAATCATGGAGAGTAAGTTAGTTCCTTTTTTCTATTTCTTTTTTAGAATAAGGAATAAGGAACTGTTCCTTATTCCTTATTCAAACATAACATATTTGATATAGTGTTTTAAAGAAAAATAATGCATTCAATTCCTAAGTAAATCAAAACAAAATAGCTGGAATACATCTAGTACTTTATGTATTAAGTTACATATTCATGTATCTTTCTCGCTCTTGCATAGGATTTCTTGTTTAAAGCGTCCCGATATTTTCAAATTCGAATACTAACTTCAAATCAACAAAACCTAAAACATATAACATTTTGTATATGTATGTGATGTAAAAGTGCAGTCTTGTACATTTCAACATGTTTGTTTTTATTTATAGTCCAGTTCCTTTTTCGCGGTTGAATAAGAAAAGGGGGACAAGTTTTTTATTCCTTATTCAATATAAAGCAGTGAAAATCGAGCTGCTGGAGCAGTATTACATTCTCATTATTTGCAATTATTCAAGCCGAATAAGAAACTGACATTTTCTTACTTAAACATCAATGAAATTGATTCAAAGTTAACCATATATAAAAGAATATCATTATATGTAGGTTGTATATTTAAATTACTTATTGCAATTCATTTTTAAAAAATTTAATGTTATGATAATCCAGTTCCTTGTTCAGTATTCAAATAGAATACGGAACTGGCGTGCTATTTCTGTAAATTATATATCAAAATGAACAAACGATACAAATAAATCAACGAAATTTATTTTAAATTTATCATGGTTTAAACATATTAATTGCAGTACATGTCTACTTTGTTGCATTTAATAATAACACAGTTCCAGTTGCAGTAAATACCTACTAAGATTTGTTTCATGATAGCATAGCTCCTAATTCGGATTGAAACAAGGAACAAGGAACTGGTACTTGTTCCTTATTCCAATAGAATAAAGAAATGACATTTTCATACTGAACAAAATATTAAAAATGAACCAAAAGACACCAATAAATCAATGAAAATCATTGTAAATGTTGGTTGGGTATCAAAAACATTAATTGCATGACATATCTACTACGTTTTATTTAATGATAACCCAGTTCGTATCGAAAACGGAATAAGGAACTGATTCCTTATTCCTTATTCAACTTACTTAACAAAGAAATTAATATGAAAATGAAGAGATGCATAAATCAAGAAAAATCACTGTTAAAGTAGAAAGGGAATAAAAAAATATGTATTTATTACAGTACATTTGTTCTTAATTATCTTTTGTTATGTTAGCCAAGTGCCTTTTTTCGCGGCTGAATAAGGAAAACGTTACCAGTTATTCAGAGGCCATAATTTCGTATACTTAAATTCGGATCATTCTCACATTGCACAATCTCTGGTATAGTTTTTGAAGTCTAATCTGACCCTGAACTTTGGTCAAGACTATATGATAGCTGAAAACTAACCATGTTTTAGATATCTCATTCCGTTTTCAAACGAAAACGGTTACGAAGGGATATGTTTAAGCATGCAAAATAATTTCAACACTTCACCATAAAATAAAGACTGCACCTGAAGCAGCGTTTCAAGTGTCTCTAGAAGACTGAAAAGTTTTATCGAAATGCCTCTATGTTTCGTTGTTGTTGTTGTTTTTTTCCCCAATTAAAAACCAAAACTTACATAGCTGTTATTGGAATGTTTTATTCCATTAGATTTTCCGAAAGAGCGTAATGTAGTTTTAGGATGCCTTCGTTACATTCGGCGACCTTCAACATCGGCGCACGATTATAAGTCGTAGGAACCGACAATATGGCCCTTTTCTCGGTGGTTATCAGTCATATTGTAAGATAGTGCAACCGGTTACGTGTTCCTTATTCAGTCGCAAAAAAGGCACTGGGTTATCATTACAAAAGAGAACTTAGAAGAAATATATTACAATAAATACATTTTTTTTACTCCCAACCTACCGGTACATTTACAGATTTTCCTGACTTATGCGTCTCTTTACTCATATTAATTTATTTGTTAAGTATGAAAAAGACAGTTCCTTATTCCATTTTAATAAGTTTCTTTTACCGTATTCAAACCGAATAAGGAACTATGTTATCATTAAATACAAACAAGTAGATATGTACTGCAATTTATATTTGTTATACCAGTCCTACATTTACAATAATATTCGTTGATGTATTCGTCACTTCGGTTCATTTTGATGTATAATTCCTACAAAGAACATTCCAGTTCCTAATTCGATTAAAATAAGGAACCAGTTCCTTTTACCTGATTCAAACTGAATTAGGAACTGGATTAACATTACTTAAGCATAAGTAGAAATGTATTGCAATTAGTATTTTAAATAAACAACCAATATATAATGATGTTCATTTATATGTTGTTAACTTTGAATCAATTGCATTGATGTTTATGTAAGAAAATGCTAGTTCCTTATTCGGCTTGAATTAGGAATAAGGAACTGGTTCCTTGTTTCTTATTCAGCCGCGAAAATGGTACTGGATTATAAATAAAAGCAAACATGTACACTTTTAGACTGCACCTTTAAATCACATACATGTAAAATAATGTTATATGCTTTAGGTGTTGTTGATCTGAAGTTAGTATTCGTATTAGAAAATATCGATTTGGTTTAAACTAGAAATTCTATGCAAGCGCGAAGAAGAAACATTAATATGTAACGTAATACATACCATACATGTATTCGAGTTATTTTGGTTAAATTTATTGAAGAATTGTATGCATTTTTTTCTCTTAAGTCCTAAATCAAATATGTTAAGCTTGAATACGGAATAAGGAACAGTTCCTTATTCCTAAGTAAAAAAAGGAAAAAGGAACTAGGAAAATGGAACCAATTTACTCTCCATCAAAACTTCCGTGTTTCATGTTAAACTTTAAGGTTTTATTACGTACTTTATAATTACAAGTCGAGCTTTTTAAATCGGCATGAACTAACTAAGTTATGAATCATATTTTTAAAACGAAATCTTGTATTCGGATGTATTGTTTAATGTTTGATTTTTATATTAAACGTGTTAGTCTCCAGAATACATAACGTTTTACACTATATGCAAATACTATCTAAATAGTGATGTTAAGTTATTATTGTTAAACTGTTTATCTGTAAAAAAGATCACATGAATTTAGTATGCCGGAGATTAATATACCTCTGAAAAGCCCACTTAAATTAACTTATTTTGATATGAACATCTTGTAATACCGGATATTATCGTTCGCTCAGTGTATAACAATTAATCTTATTGCACATTAAAATTACGGTCTATTTTGTAAGGGTTAATCTTGCTTCGTAAAACCATATATGAGTGTTTGAATTGGAGCTTTTATATAAATATGTTTGCATATAGGCATTTTTTACGTTACAATGTGGCTAAAAATGTTTATGCAATATTAGTATTTGCGTCTTAACTTTAATGTGTCTTAAAATCTGTGAAAAGGTAGAACAGCAGATATAGGTAAGCATACGTCTATCGTTATGGTTAAGCTTGTGTCATTAAGCAATTTAGGGCCATTACTTTTACGTTACGTTTACTGTGTGAAGGAATATTTAATATCCCTATACATTTAAAAACACCATATCCCACATTAAAGATTTACAATTTCATTGCAATAACGATCACCAACAAATATGTCCGAATTTAAGGAATTGTGTCGTCGGACAATGATATCCTAATGATATTGACTTTTGTATTGAACATGAATTAAACAGTTATATAACAGCTCTCCTTTGACTATATAACAAACAAACAAAAATCTGGTATTGGTACTAGCCGCTGGGACTCAAATAACGGCTGTGCGTTTATTACTTAAATTAACATTATTACAAAAATCATCAACATTTCAAACATACATCACATAGTATAGAGTATGATAATACGGTATCATTCTTTGTCAGTGCATCTATGAACAATTCGATCCAATATATCATTTCCGAAATATGAATTACTCACAAATTGTTATACAAATAACATGTACACCATGCGAGTTCCTAAGGCTAAATGAAAAAACTAACCATTGTTCAACGATGCACGAATGTTCTCGTGCTACTTTAGCGGAAAATACATACTAAAGGGAAAGTAACTTTCGAACGCGTTAAATGTCTTTTGTAATTATCAAATATACTATTTTACATGCAATATACATTAAAACAAATATAAACGCTGAAATGAAGTAAATACACGTACTTGGTGAATCGCCTTACATATTAAAATTATGTATGCTACTCTATAATTATTTAATGAATATAATTATTATTGGTGATTTGACTTCAGCATCGTTTGTCCCAACGGTAGTTGTAAAGATCCGAATTTATTTTGTTACAACACATTTGTTCATCAAGGATTTATAAACCTGGTGGCTCAAGTTCAATTAATATCACCTTGGTATAACTTTAAACAACGTCGCGAAACGTAAAAACATGATATCATCATAATTAACTGGTTTGTTTTCTACCACATTACTGTTGTGTAATGGGTTATAATTTCTCAAATGATGGGTCATTTAAATCATACTTGATTCTTATATTCGGTTCTGTGTTTGTGTCTTCTGATAATCTGCCTTACATCTGTTATCACGTGTTTTGAATTTTAATTGTTTGAGCATACTATAGCAACTTTATTTTATTTGACGTTATTGTGTTAAACGGTTTTATAATGTCCGGTTATACTTGCCTTCCTTTAATGTACATATATCATATATTGATTATATGCATAGCAATTGTGTTTCGAGCATATTGAATGCAATACATGTACATTGTATACTTTAAAGTGACGGAATGAGCTTTATGAAAAAAAATGTTTGTACAGCATATACATTAGATCATATTTACAACATTCTCGTACGTTCAGTCAACTATTGAAATAATTTATTTGTTGTTTTCCATCGGGCATTTGTGAATGTGTGGTTACCTTATAAGTATTATTACTTTATTCTGTTCAAATATATCCCAACTAATGTTGTTACTTTGTTTAATTAAATGAGCTTATTTGAATTCGTATTCCTATGAATATTTCAGATCGTTTTTGTGCAGGTGTAGCGGTTCCAAGCGTAGAATATCATATTTCGTTAAGCAATGATACGTGGGAAAATAGTAACAGTTACTGTGAACTTGCACAACTAGGTAATGTGTATAACTATACCACAGGGAAGCTCTTTTTACAAGACAAAGTCCAACAGAGAATTCCTTCAACTGGTGTTTGGATTGGGTATTTCAAAGCCTTCACAGAATTTGAATATAAAGGTCTGAATAATTTTGAAAACAATGTTATTTCAAATGTAGTAATTCCAACATATTATACAAATAATACCTGAGAATATCGGGTCGTGATTTACATGAAATGCTACACAAAGCTGAAATATGTTATATGTTACCATACAAAGGGAATCGCAGCCAACAGCTATCGACTTAGATGGCGGATAGTAGTCGAAATACTCATGTAAAGTTCATATAATTACGTTTATTAATGCATAGTCGTGTTGGTATATTGGCAGTGCAAATAGTTTTAAACAAATTTTCTCCGCATTAGGATGCGGCCAAACGCCTAACTCCAGCTCCGTTGAAGTAATAGGCCTAGCGGAATGCCACCATCATTGCGGCGGAAAATCGTTCGGATTAGTCGAGAATGGTAACAAGGTATAACACTGACCATTAACATATATTACTACTAATAATTCTACAACTTCTACTTCTGATGTTTGTAGTTTATATGGAGGTTAACTTGAGCGGAACTTAACTGAACAAAAACTCTATAGTTGCGCTAACGTTTGGATTCTACACTCAAACCCAAGAGCATATGGGGTTCAATAATGGAGTACATATATAGCAATCAGTGTCAACGTTATACAAATTTAAATAAGTTCTTAAAAAAGAGTTGAGCTTTATAAATGAAACAAAAAACAACGTACTTATGAGATTTTGCTGGTGCTGGGGTCGCTTTTATTGTTAGTGAAACATAAAAACAATTTCCCGTTCAATAGCTGCACAACGGGGTTCCGTTTTGAGACTTGTTAAAGCCCAATTACTACTCAAAATCAACGAAAATTTCGTACACTATTTCGTAAAATAAAGTTAAACAATTAAAAATCAGTGTTCCTTATGGCAATTGCCAAAATTTCAACGCCAGATGTGGTCTGGTAAAAAAGATGTTTGTAGATACAAAATGCTCGTTTTTAGTATTGTTTTGCATATTTAATTCCATTTTAATTTCCCGCAACGATATCTATTCATACGACACATGAACACTAACATGGTACCATTTTAGTGTTCGTGTGTAGTATGAATAGATATATTCGCGGGAAATTAAAATGGAATTAATTGTGTCACAAAATAAGTAAAAAGGAGCATTTTGTATCTACAAAAATCTATGTAATCATACCACATCTAGCTTTGAAATTTTGGCAATTGCTATAACGAACACTGATTGTTTAGATGTAAACTTTATTTTACGCAATACTTTACGACATTTTCTTTGATTGTGAGCGTTATAGAGGCTTTAAATGTACCCTTGGTGTACAATTTTGCTCAATAAACACAGGGAAGTAGGTTCACCGTTACCAAATTTTAAAAGTCTGCTTTCAGCAACTTAGGCTTTGAGTTATTTGAATTTAACGCGATACGTAGATACTAAATGTTGTGGGTATAATTTCTTTTGACGTTTAAGAATGGTTGATCTCCGTATCTGACTCCGACACAATCGTACAACCTATCTTATTATTTTTTTGCAAATAACTGAACAATTTCGATCGCGCTTAATGTAACCGTCATAAGGGCGAATTTTTATTATTATTTATGATTACTATTATCATTATTATTATTATATAAATTTATTATTATTATTATTATTATTATTATTATTATTATTATTATTATTATTATTATTACTCATATTGTAATTAATACTTATAATTAAAATAATAATAATTATTATATAATATAAACATAGAAGTTGATATTGTTGTAGTGGTTATAGTAGTAGTAGAAGTACTTGTAGTTGTAGTACTAGCAAAAGTAGAAGTAGTTGCAGTAGTAGTAGTTGTTGTTGTAGCAGCAGCAGCAGTAGTAGTAGTAGTAGTAGTAGTAGTAGTTATAGTAGTAGTAGTAGTAGTAGTAGTAGTAGTAGTAGTAGTAGTAGTAGTAGTAGTAGTAGTAGTAGTAGTAGTAGTAGTAGTAGTAGTAGTAGTAGTAGTAGTAGTAGAAGTAGTAGTAGTAGTAGTAGTAGTAGTAGTGGTAGTAGTATTAGTAGTAGTAGTAGTAGTAGTAGTAGTAGTAGTAGTAGTAGTAGTAGTAGTAGTAGTAGTAGTAGTAGTAGTAGTAGTAGTAGTAGTAGTAGTAGTAGTAAAAGTAGTAGTAGTAGTAGTAGTAGTAGTAGTAGTAGTAGTAGTAGTAGTAGTAGTAGTAGTAGTAGTAGTAGTAGTAGTAGTAGTAGTAGTAGTAGTAGAAGTAGTAAAAGTAGTAGTAGTAAGTAGTAAGTAGTAGTAGTAGTAGTAGTAGTAGTAGTAGTAGTAGTAGTAGTAGTAGTAGTAGTAGTAGTAGTAGTAGTAGTAGTAGTAGTAGTAGTAGTAGTAGTAGTAGTAGTAGAAGAAGTAGTAGTAGTAGTAGTAGTAGTAGTAGTAGTAGTAGTAGTAGTAGTAGTAGTTGTAGTAGTAGTAGTAGTAGTAGTAGAAGCAGTAGTAGTAGCAGCAGTAGTAGAAGTAGTAGTAGTAGTAGTAGTAGTAGTAGTAATAGTAGTAGTAGTTGGTGTTGTTGTTGTTGTTGTTGTTGTTCTTCTTGTAATAGTAGTAGTAGTAGCACTAGTAGTAGTAATAGTAGTAGTAGTCGTAGAGTTGAAGTAGTAAGAATAGTAGAAGTAGAATTTATGTATGTAGTAGTAATATTAAGTGTAGAAATAGTAGTAGAAGTGTAGTAGTAGTAGCAATTATAGATGTGGTAGTACTGGTAAGTGTAGTAGAAGTAGAAGTAGTAGTAGTCGAAGGAGTAGTAGTAGAAGTACATGTAGAAGTATTTGTTATTGCAGTAGTAGTTGTAGTATTATTAATAGTAGAAGTACTAGTTCATTGAATTAAAGTGAATCAAATGGCATATTGTTTTTCTAGATATACTGCCGCTGTGTCGAGAGCCTAACAAACATAAGTCTCATAGACAGAACGTGTAACTCTTTTCGGGAACTCGTTGTTGGTCGAGGAAACGTTATAACTGCTATATATACACCATTGCTAGGTAAGCTATGTAAATGAAAATATGCTCTTCCGAAGAAAACTTCGATTTAAATATGAATGAAAACATGACTCATTTGTAGCATTAATTGCTTTTTTAAGCTTCTTTAATCGAAGTGCCTTAGTTATGTTTAGGAATACACGTGATTTTTCCGTGCATTTAAGTGAATGATAAAGTGCCAGACATACAGAATAATTAAGACTACTTACAATAAAACCATTCACATCATTTCAATATAATTCGAATAAGTCACTGATAAAACAATCCTAGCTTGTGCTTTGTATCGTGCTTCGTATTTTCTAGGTTGCGGATTATGTCTTATATTGACACCACTCATTCTAAAGTTTTAGATATGTAATAATTAATTAGTTGTTTGCGTGAAGTCAAGGTCTACACAAAATAAGTATTTTTCAAATTTGATGTAGGCTTAGCATATGCAGTTTTATACTCTTTTGCTGCATCCGTTATATTTGTATCGTATACATTCCGACATAAATTACAAAAATAGCTTCTGGAGTTGTCACCTTCATCTATAAGTTTGGAGTTTAATCGTGTTAATGATACTTTCATTTTTATGTCATGGTTGTATAAATTATTGTTTTAATGAGTTGTATTCGTCATTGTGGTTTCCTTAACATTATATTCAAGTAGTTTTATTAAGAATGTATATATCCTCATTTTGTGCAAATATGTTGCGGTCATTATAAAAAAAAATGTAACATCTATAATATTCACGGGTGACGGACGATGGACAACATGAAAATAATATAGCAAACATTTGAACTTAAAAAGAATACTGTATTTACATGTATGTTCATACTGCCTTAATTCGTAGGATTTAAAGACCATACCGATTATTATATATTATAGTAAGTATACACTAGGTATTGATTTTCGGCGAACGCAAAGTTAAATAGACAACGATTTTTAAATAGCATACGATTGTATGTCATATGTTTTGAGTTTTTACTTTCTTCATTTCACGTGTAGTATATCCGATGGTTAACTATTTGTGAAATGTTTATGATAAGCAGGCGAGAGCAACCAATCGCTTATCAAAAATACAAACAACACGTCGATGCATTGCAAGACATCAGTTAACATTTCTCGATCATCGGCGACGTACCAGTGGTCACTTTGTAAGAATATTACGGATCAGAAAGTATGGTGTAAACTAAATGGTAATATATGTTGTGTTTTTTACTTCAAAGTAAACACCTGTACTTAACATATATTTCCCTATCAGATTCATTTTAGCGTTTATATAAATCAGTTAATCTACAGTTTATGGCAAAATTGATACAGATTCTTCATAAACAAATATCGACAGAATAACATCGCATGACTAAACTGCTTTTATTGTTCCCAAGTTGGAAGTTGCAAGTATTCATTTAGCATTTAAATCGACGTATTAAGGATCGGATATGCATGGCAATTCTAAGGAAATTTAAAATTATTGTTTAATATGATTGCCATCATGAACGGAAACATTTACAATAACTCATAACTAGTAGTTATAATGTTGTTAAATTTGATTTCATTAGGAAGCAGTCCATTTCTATCCAATATAACGTTTTATAAGTGGAATGACGCAACAGATTACTGTGCTAACGTGACAGCACTTCCATCGTCAGCCAACGGCTACAATGACACACTTACAGTAACAACCAAAGCGTTTACAAATATTCGTCGTGAGTGGACTCTTCACTTAGCGAACGGTTCGTTTGTTGTATTTGCTACATTTCATTATAGTGGTTGGTATAATTAAGAATAGTTCCTTTTAAGAAATCGATTGTGTTTGTATTTTACCAGTAGTATATCTTTTGTTTGTTGCTATTTACTTGTTTTATCTATTTGAAGGAATCATTTTAGTACCATTGTATTTTTGTTTAATATAACTGTCTTATGGTATATGAAAGCTGCATTTAAATTCATGATAACTAATGTTTATGATTAATTACATTTAAGCTTAATTTATTAAAGCTCAAATTGATGATACCGGTTCAGTTTCGTATAACAGTTTTACGTTTGCAATAGTGTATTAAGTTTTATGATACTTGGTTTAAAGATCATAACCTCGGGATACATGTTTATTATATATGAAGTTAAGTTTATGATTACTCTGAAAGAGTCCATGATTGCGTTATTTACATGTATAAATACTGTATTGATATAACTGTTGTCAAGCTAATCATTTGTGTGAGTGGATGGACATTTTAATCCATTTACTAGGTAGTTTCAGTGGCCCAAGAATGTTTGCCTATATAGCAAACGGATCAACAGAGATTCAGTTTTTTAACAGTTCAAGTGGGTCTAATAAGACTGGCTTATGCCTTGTTCGACCACCGACAAGTAAGTAACACCGCCGACAAAAGTAGACACTACATAAAAACATAAATATCCAAGTAAACAATGATCGTACTTTTCAGAGTAAATATGAATAATGCCTGTACATAGCTAATTATATATTAAGTTTTTAAACTATATGTTTAAAAAAAGTTTATATAAATAAATTTATATTATATGCAAATTTTAACTAATATAGCGGGATATTATGTTATTATGAGTGATTATTCCATATATTTACACGAGTATGTGTATATGAAGTTGTTTACATGCATTGAAATTGCTAACCGTAGCAACTTTCAAATGCAATTATGTAGATCAAAACATTTAAACTAACTGTTCGTATAATTATTTAGCACTTGGTACGTGACTTTAATGATATAAATATGCATACAATAATTTTAGCATGTGCATCTATCAAAAATAAATGTAGCTAACTCATAATCAATTAGTTTTACTAGCATACAAACACGTTGCCAAAATAAGGTTTCTTTACATCAAAATCCCGCAAAGGATTGAAGACTGTTGGTGCTATAATGTAATTTCATTGTATAATCAAATAAGCCTCAACCGCAACATCTACAACTGAAATTCAATCACCTACAACACGTTTAGAATCACAGACGACGGTCACACCAACTTCACCCAACAACTCTACAACAACCTCTACAACTGACACCACCTTAACAAACGCTATGTCTAGTGCTGCATTTGAAGAATCTTCAAGAGGTAACATGTAATACATTTGCTACATATATAAAGTAACTTTTTCATTTTCCAATAATTTGTTGTTTACAAGTACTTGCATATATATATATATATATATATATATATATATATATATATATATATATATATATATATATATATATATATATATATATATATATATATATATATATATATATATATATGAAGTAATACAATCGCGAAGATGATGAAACACATATAGTATCGGATCAGTCCCGTTGTTTTGGAATGTTAAACCACTTTCAATAAACGTATATGTATTCACCACTTACGAAGTATTCGCTATGGTTATGCTAGGATCTTCAATTGGGGCAATAGCAGCAGGAGTTTCAGTTGCAGTCGCATTAGTGGTTACAGCTGTTGTGATCGTTCTTGTCCTCAGAATGAAGTAAGTTTGTATTCACCATATTGCGGTACTTAAAAGCAAATATATATACTCAGACTTCAATACATTTTGCGAGTATGTACTCCCTCTATGTAATTATATAAACAATTTATTTCAAGCAAAGAAATTCATTAGTCGATGCTTAATCATAAACTATTCAATATATGTCACGATAAAAATAATACTTTATATAAAAAATATCATTTATAAATATATACGCAGAACAGTGTGTTGAATGCTCTTTTTACTGAATATGAAAGTGTGACATATATTTTGTAGAGGACAATTGTGCTTCAAAAACACAAAGGGTTCGAAATTGGAAAACACAGACAACATTCACAATATATCGTTAGAGAGGACAGAATCCTATTCGAACGCAAACTACATAAATCTAGGGACCCCCGTGTTTAATCATACTAACAGTTGTCTGCAGAACACGGGCACCAAGGACATTCATGCATTTAATTCTATTTTAGACAACACAAAATACGCTTCCTATCTAGGACCAGATGCTCTTGTGTCAAGCAATTCCTACGGTGGACAACATACCATATCTGAAATTTCCTATCAAAATATCAATAGAAAACAAGGACTTGCAAAATCAGATGCTAATAACTACTTTGTCGTGGAGAAAGATGGACTTGACAAGAAGAGAAACGCTACCACTCCCGTCTCAGCATTAGTTCATGACTACTGTGTTCTAGAGAAACAGCAATCAGCTGTTGACAACGTAAACGGTGCTTCAATTAACGAAATTCATCCATACGTTGTTCTTGAAAAACAAGGCGATCAACCGGCTCGTGAAATGCCTCCAAACGAAGTTAATCCTTACTTTATCTTAGAGAAACAGACAGCTTGTAACTCAACAACAATACATACGGCGAATGCACTTATTTTGGATACCGATGATGGAAATATGTATCAAGAGATAGATACGAATGACACATACGCAGGTATAGATGATTCACGAGAGAACAACAGCGACTACGATTACACTATCAAGGAATTCAGGGACTCGAAAACAGACATATCAGACAACGTTTACAACCATCTTAACTCTGCTGGCGACGAGTATGATCATTTGGGAAAAGTGAAGAGCAACGTTAAGGCGATGGAAAATAATTATGACGTTACGTCTGAGGCCGTTAGAAAATAAACACGGCTTCAGATAAGAAATATCCCGGATGTGTAAATAGTAATTGGCCTTCGTGGTTGTTTAAGACATATATTTTACAATGTAGACTTGTTTTATAAAATACGCACTCATTGATATATCCTGTTTGCGATCTTATTCTTTAATGTATTGAACATTCTTCTTTATTATTTTAACAAACCAAAATACCTTTCTGCTGTACCATGCAAATAACATAATAAAGTTCACGCTTACTGTTATAAAGTATTATAAACAATTAACATAAACTAACATTGCGCATTATTTTTTTCAGGAGCACACCACCAAACAAAACACCCAGTGCTAAAATTCATGTTATATTTTCTACTTCAAGCATGTTATCAGTAATATACATCGAGCACTGTGCGTTTCAATTCCCAAAAACAACGTTTTGATGTGAACGGATATTATTACTCAAGTGTCGAAAAAAGCTGACATAATATTATTATTTAAGATGTTGAAATAGTACATGAACCAAAAACTTTCATTGTATCATTATTGCAATACTATGCTTTGAGTTACAAGCGACCAACATCCAAGAGTCATAGTGACGCATATTTCCAATTATTTCAAAACAAATACGAAGAAATAAATGATTCATACGTATTAAAATGTGTGTCAAATTAAATCATTTCTGTACTAAAACATTCAACCAAAATCTAAACGTCATATATTATACTGGTTTAAAATAAAGCCTTCTGATTTAAGTGAGCAACAGAACGTCTCATACAAACGGACAAACATGAATCATATATGCATGGCGCATAATTCTGGCTTTACATTGAAAGAATACGCGTGGTGCATTGCCTACTCACGGGGAAAATTGTATTACATTATTATATTTAAAAGAAACAAATAGCTAAAAGTTAGGAGAGATGTAATTTTTTTTTTTGTTACTTCGACGTTCTTTTATGACGTTCGACGACACAAGACGTTCATACATTCGACTTTAATTTTTTGTGTGGGTAATCAGCATCCAAAGTGATACTTAAAACAATATTCTACCACGGTACGTGACTTGTTTTCTATATACAAAGAAGGAAAACTACCGTGGATTATTACACCGATATACCAACGGAGATAAGTATGACGTCACTTTAATTGTCCACGCACTGTTTATGAATGAACACGACCTCATTTGATTTTCATTGCTGTGGTGACGTCACGTTTTCGCGGAAAAAATGGAGGACGTTCGGTCGAAATAATCGAGGGGTAACCGTTGGTTATTGCGGTAATAACCAACGGTATTTCGTTCCGATGCTTTTTATCAAACCATTCGGGCTATGCCCTCGTGGTTTAATTCCTACGCATCGGAACTCCATACCGTTGGTTATTACCGCAATAACCAACGGTTACCCCTCGATGATTATTTCTTTATCAAATCGAAGTATTGAATTGTCAAATGAATATTCCACTAAAGAACTGACCAACGCGAATTGTATATAACGCTCAACTTCCGAAAACATATACATTGTTACAAAATACACCGTGACATATATATTACTGAATACATATCTCCTTATAAAGTTATAAATGCAACAACTTTAATAGAAATGAATTAATTTTTTTTAACAAAATAATAATAATAATTAAGTATCTTTTATAATATATTTTGGCAACTACTGTTAATGTCTGTGTTTGTCTGTGTACATGTGTTTCAAGCTGTATGTGTTTGCGTTTCTATATATATTTGCTAGCATATGTGTTTTGTCACTTATATATTGTCTGTTATTGTAGTAAGGGACGTTTTTTGCAATGCTACTGTATATTTTTTATTTATTTTCAACTAATGTCAAGACGTGCGTTTGTTCTAAATAGTATGTAAATATGTATAATATGAATTTTTGTTAAAATAACCTTGACAATGCATCTTTATTTTCAAACATAATGCAACATTGTATTATTTACATTTCTTTCAAATATGCATACTGGTCTACATATTATTCATTTATTTCATTTAACAAAGCATATTTAAAACTAAAAATCGGGATATTGTACCCCTCATACAATGATACATGTAAATATGATGAAAAAAGAGTAAAATCATTTCACTGGAAAACCTGACAAGTCTAAATATGTGCACCTTTAATGTCAAGGGTCTTAATTGCACAAATAAACGTGAACCATTTACTTATATAAAATAGAAATCGGTTGACATAGCACTGCTGCGATAAATTCATAATCATAACAAACTAGTCAATCGACCTGGGACAAAGATTGCGCAGGGGATAATTGTTTAATTAGACAAAGTACCAACAGTTCAGGAGTAGGAATTTTGATTAATATAAAAAGTGATATACATATTATCGAACAATGTATAGTGGGAAGATTTCAGGTGTTTACTTTTAGTCCACAATAACAAAATAGCTATTATACATATTTAAGCACCACATAATGACGACATTACGTTTGTTAATACACTTAAAAATACTATTGCTGACCTAGATGAATTCTTGCCGATAGCCGATGGTGACTTCATTTCCGTGCACAATTTTATAAAAGACAAACTGAATGGTAGAAATGATACCAATAAAAAGTGTTCTGATATAAACGAATTACACGATTTAGTGGATATTCATGTAGAACAAATATGCGACTATAGAACAAGTCAGTTTTATAGTTGTGAGCAATTGTAAAACGTATACGAGTTAAATGCCAGAGATTTCCTGATATACTATTGTCTAATTAAAAGTGTGACACTAAATTGGAAGTAAAAGCTGAACTCTTAAAACATAAGTTATCAACCGCCAGAATAATTACTCTCATCAATTTCAGAGTCCACACAAATTTGCAAATTAGAAAATCAAAATCTCATACTGACGAAGCAAATCACTCCAATTAAGGCAATTACAAATTGGGAATTAAAATTTGACAAAGAATTAGAAACGAATCAAATGTTTATTCATCTTTTAGACAGACACATGATATCAAGCTAAGAAAGTTCCAGTAAAAATATATTATGCAAATTATTCCACAAAATAGTTATTTATTGCAATATGGTTTAACACAATCCAGTATTTTGTAGCATGCCAGTAGAATCGAATTTGCATATGTTTTGGGAATGCCCTGTTATTCAACAGTTTTAGAACGGTGTTAAGTGTATATCAACGAAACTGTTTATTTGCCGTTTGTTTCAAATTTTGATTTTGAACATTTATGCGTCTGTAAGGTTTCAAACATGTCACAGATTGTTTACTTTATCATATTTTTGGCAAAATTATAAATTATATATTTTTAGAAATGAGTATCCGAACAGCATACCCAATATAAATCATGTTTAGTCATGTCTTGAGAATAGGCTCAAAATTGAGGAGATAATTGCTTTCAATAAAGATCAAATAGAAACTTTAAGTAAAATTTGGAACAGTTTTTTTTTAAAGTAAGACTTTTAACAGATATGTTTGTGGTATTGTTTATTTTTGTATTGCTTTTCATATTGCTATTGCTCAATGAGTGTAATTATATTGTTTATTGATCAATAAATATATACAATAAAAATGTTTTAATCCATGGGCTTCAAGGCAAATATCTGCATGATTAACAGTAATGACTAGGTTTTGGTAATCATCACCATTACTATCATCATCATTTTAACTTTGTACACTACTAAGGGATGCGTTTAACATACCACAAGCAAAACATACTTTCTATATTGTATCTCACAGCATTGAAACAACTCTTAAAACTGAAAACTCAGCTCTAAAAACATATTTTATAATAAATAAAATTACACAGTTTAATTTGCAATTTCGGGCAATAATTTCCATTTTCAACTTGTATGTTTTAAGTGCCTTAATATCATTGTTTTATATTGTTCAACCAAATTTTTCACTAGCCTTAAGTAAAAGACTAGCAAACGCTGACAAGATTATTTCCTCTTGTCATAAGATATGATGAATTCCTATATTTGATACAGAAGGATTTTAAAGAGGCCTTTGCATAGATTTTGGCATATATTGAAGCTTGTCATTAAATGCTTTCTATTGATAAATTTAAACATTGGACCTAAAAATATCCAGTAAAAAGAACAAGAATACAATTTAAAAAAAGGAAACAAGTAACCTTCAACTGGGCTCGAAGCACTGACCCCTGGAGTCCTGGAGTAAAAATTCTCCCGCTTAGACCACTCGACCATCCGTACTCATGCTATGAATGCATTAATTTTTTACTAATATAAACAATCCTCGTAGTTTCCCAAAATAAAACGACAACAACAGAACTTTCCAATCGTTTCGCGTTGCAACGCTTTATAATTTTCAGGTGTTCAAATCGTCAAAGATGCATATAATGGATATTTTAGAGCATGGTAAATGTTCAGTATTACTATTTCCTCACAAATATCATAACTAAAAACGAAAATGTGCGAATCTGAAACAACTTTTTTTTAATTTTGTCAACTTACCAAAACGTGAAAAGGCCCCTTTAAATGCATTTATGATGTCCCTCTATAGTTTACGTTCGCGACGTAATAAGTCAGAGTTATAGTTCAGCACATGTAATATTTCGTTAAAATATAATCACTGAGTGCGATATAGTATATGTTAAGCGCATAACACTACTTGTTAAAGTCATTTATGTAAATGTTCGTCGCTTATAAACAAAACGTTTTCATTATACAAGTATAGACCTTAATCGCAAAGCTGGCTAATGTTGTACTTTTCTGTTAAGTATATATGCCATAAAATCATTCGTGAAACAGAGTTTGTCTTTGTACAACAAACACCGGTAAAGTTGAACGTTTATGAATTACATATGTTTTATTCCGTAAATCCACACTCTTTAGCAGAATTAAAAGAAACCAGTGATGTTTCATACACGTTATCACATATATTAAAGCATTCTTTGATTAATTTAATAATTAAATGCATTTGCTTCAGAGAACGATCTAAAAAACAACAACAGCAATCGCTTGTGAATATTGAAACGGCGAGTTTGGTTGCAATTACTAACGTCGTTAATAACAAGCACATATGATACGGCACAATATATCTTCATCATTATTTATTCACTAGTGAACTACATACAAAACTGATTAGTAAGAGTGTGTGTTTGCTTTTTTATCAACCGTTTGTGTGTTCATTTTTATCAATGCCTATGATTTATTGTATAATTATGTATTTTCATGTTTACTTCATACCGCGAAATAAGTATGCGCGCGTACTTATATTTTGAAAAGTCTTCTATATTGGTCTCGGCAAAAAAGATATGTAAAAGCTACGTTATCAATATATTAAATCGATAAGTCCTCAGATGAAGGAATTGTTGAATGCATTCCTGTATTGCATATATGTATTGCATGGTTTAAATGTATTTCGTAAGTAAGTCGTTATGAAGATTCGGCAAAACTATTAATGATGCTGATGTTATTTTTTGAAGAATGTCATAATAGGATATTTATCGAAATATAATGTCAAACCATACTAATATGGATTTCGTCATACACTATCTTGCAAGTATGACAATATATTAACTCAATATGTCCTTAATCCTAATCCGAATATGAGTGCATGCATTAAGCTAATCTGTCAATATTGTGAGACGTCGTGCGCTGATATAAAACTTACTCCAACCATCAAATCACAACATTATATTCAGTAATTGGAGCTGTATAAGCAGAAATTATGCTGAGAATATGGATGAGACTCTTCTTATAGCAAGCCAATATGAAAACGTATTACTTGATTTTGTAATTATTTTACGCCATAAACTCATCCGAAGTGGGAATAAACCCTAAACCTTACCAGCAGTTTAATGTCAGCATACGCTAAATCCAATGGCCACATATTCTTTTTTATCAAACGTCAGACTTTCAAAGCAAGATTGTTGAAGATGTCGAATGCTTTATCTCATAAGTAAACAATATATAATCTTCATGACAAATCGGACAATATTATACGCATTTCGAAATTCATGTCGTATACACGGACTAACTTTGTGAATCCTTCTCTTTTCCATCACACTACTTGTTCATTCACTCATGAGACAAAAACCACAATACATTGCATGCACATTGTCTGCATTGATTTATGGCCTGATCATTTACTCGTATTATGTAAACCTGTTGGTGTTCACGTAATTGGTGTCAAAATTGATATTTGAAGCTTGCTCATCCGACGTATGATATGAATCTGAACTGCATCCTCCGGCACTACCATGTTCATAATGTACATGTTTTGGGGTAATATAAGCATGAACTTGGCTGTTATGGGAATCTGCATCTCTTTCCAGTACACGGTAACTGACAGCGTTTTCTTGCCTGTCATCAATGATGTCATAAACATGTTCAAGTATTCCATCGCATGTTTGGCAGCTTTTGTCTAATGTTCGTGTAGGATTTTGTTTTCTAAAAAAATATATATTGAGCATAAATATAACATATGACATAACAGCAACTTAGAAAGCAACAAATAAAAAGGATATTTTATATGCTGACGTGTTTAGTGGTCACATGCTAAAACACTATGCATACACATTTTAGAACAGACACGAAGATTGGTTGCATCATGCTTATTTAGTAAGCATAACAGATTCCAACATTTGAGAATTATACCATTGAACAACAAGTGTGCCATATGGATATATATGTGTTACCAGGTAAACACTTCTTTAAGAAAATAGTTCTCATATCCCTGTTCTCATGTCGCAAAAATTTACACACATGCAACAATATCACCTAGCGAATGCAGGCCATATTTCAAACAATTACATAGACAAACATATTTACAAAAGTGAAACTTTACTTACCTTTTCATGTGGCACGCGATGACACCAGCTACGATTCCAATGGCTAACATGATGCCGATTGTAACACCGACTCCTCCACCCACAGCTAGATACTCTGTCAACCAAAATAGAGCCAAATACCGCTATGACACATATAACAACACTTGCAACGTTCGCTATACAATTACTACAGACATAATTATGTTCAAATGGTAAAAAATGGTAGCAACCTCGAAACAGAACATAATACCTAGGACTGTACTCGTAGGCTTGCTGTCAAGTAAACCGGATCGAACGTCATCTGTGCTGGTAACTTTCTGACCTTCGGTAGTGTTTACCTTTGGCACTTTTTGGAAATCTGTGGTGTTAAACATTGTGCCATCGGTGGTGTTCAACGTCGGGCCATATGTTGTATTAACCAATAGTACATTTGTGGTGGTAATCTCTTGGACATTGGCGGTGTTAAACAATGGGATATTTTTGTTGGTAACCACTGTGTTATATGTTGTGTTTGGGACTTCAAATGAAGCAGAAAACGTCGAAATCGTAGACAAAGTCGGTGAAGTGGTTGGTTCCAAAGATGTGGTTGAAGTAGAATAAGATGTCAATACAGTTGTCTCTTCAGCTGAAAATTAAGGTATTTATTGATGGTGTTGCATTTACACATACACACTATTTGCAGCCAAACATCTTTAGTTATATCTGGGAGTGGATCGGCTGTCGCCATTTTACTCCAAAGTATTTTGGTGTAAACGGTTTTAAAAAGTTAACTTAAAACACGACACGCCGATTAAAATCAGTTCGGGAACCAGAAAAAAAAATAAACGGTAAAACAAATCAAAACTGTTCTATGCTTTACAACACTTTTTGAACATACGATTGTCGATTGTAATGTTATATGAATAAAAGATACCCTGAAACAGGTGGGACATTATCATTAACACCAGCAAATCTGTATTAACGTCACATATATTTCCATATAAACCACTTGAAAGCATACCATACAAAGGTTTATTGTAAATTAAAAATATAACATATACCGTTGATGTTAATAATAACCAGCACAAACATTCCTAAACAGCTAAGAAACAGGGTTGCTTTAGACACCATGCGTATCGAATCTTAACACTGAGAAGACAGTACGGAAGTTAGAAAGGAAGTTTTCAACAAATAAAATAAATATGTTTGAATAAAATCGAAATTTAAAGGAATTAATTAAATACGTTTTGAATAGAATCGAAACTTAATGGAATTAATAAAGAAGATTAGATTTACGTTAAAATTACACATGAACAAAATCAGCATGTTTAAACCTCAGTTTCACATGATGCCGATTGTAAAACCGACTCCTCCTCCTACAGCTAGATACTCTGTCAACACAATAAGATAAATAGATCCAAATGCCGCAATGTCATATATAATAACACTTTCAACGTTCGCCATACAATTTAAATTAATACAGAAATGTTTATGTTCCAATGGTAGAAAATGATAGGAAACTCAAAACAGAACATAATACCTAAGAATGTACTCGTCGACTTGCTGTCAAGTAATACGGATCGAAAGTCATCTGTGGTTGCAACCTTCGGACTTTCTGTAGTGTTTATTTCTGACACTATTTGGAAATCTGTGTTGTTAAACATTGGGGCATCGGTGGTTTTCAGTGTCGGGCCATACGTTGTATTAACCAATAGCACATTGGTGGTGGTAATCTCTTGGACATTGGCGGTGTTTACCAATGGGATATTTTTGTTGGTAACGGAGTCATATGTTGTGTTTGGGACTTCAAATAAAGCAGAAAACGTCGAAATCGTATACAAAGCCGGTGTAGTGGTTGGTTCCGAAGATTTTGTTGAAGTAGAATAAGATGTCAACACAGTTGTCTCTTCGGCTGAAAATGAATGTATTTGTTGACGATGTTGCAATTACATATAAAAACTATCCGCACCCAAACATCTTTAGTTATATGTGGGAGTGAATCGGCTGTCGCCATTTTACTCCAAATTATTTGGTGAGAACAGTTTTCAAAGGTATACTTTAAACATTGTTAGCCGAGTAAAATGCATTCTTTTAATGTGTTATTTTGCTCATTCATAATGGGTATCACAGTTTATTTCGGTCCATCAAAATAAGGCATCCGTCATACGCATGTATATGTATATTAACTTTAACGTTGCTATATAAGAAATAGAAAACCTCACTGAGGGCCCTATGGCAGAATAGTGACCAGCCTGGCAGCCCCATCGGCTTCGGTTCATATACTATTTGGGGCTGTCTGGCTGGTCACTATTCTGTTATTGGGCTTGAAGTGGTTTTCTATTTTTTACATTATACCGAACATTTTTGTGTGCAGAAAAAATGTCAATAGGAATAAAAATAAATAACACAGTTTAAATTCCATCAATATTTATCAGTTACTATTAAAAATATGTACCGGTGTAAAACAATAGTACACAGTGTATTTGTAAACCAAGGAAACAGTACTCGAAAAATCTTTGCGTTGTAAAACTTGCACAAATGTTACAAATAACTAACATTCTAGCGGGCACTATAAAATGCGCGCGCATCTTTACTGGGCACTATTTAAAATAACGGACCTGTGTAGTTTATATACGCAAAGATGAAACAAATTTATATGAGGTATACTATATACTTTTGGTGTTTTATATATTCAATTTCAACATGACCATCCAACTAAAATTTTCCAAAGAAACACAGTTTAAGATATTTAATTTTAAACGTTTTCATAGCAAAAATAGCTATGCAACTTGCAAGTTATTTTGAACAAATTATGTATTGATTTTGTTATGTTATAAATTTTATTGAACGAATGAACACAGATAGTTATCTGCATATAAGGCCCATTAATATAAAATGTGAACAATATTAGATTTAACATCAATAATCTTTTGAAACCAAAACTTTTCCGTTTTATAATATGCTAGTCCACGGTGGTTTTTACATTTTAATCTGGACTCAATTATAACCTCATGACTGTATCACTTCGGAAACCCGAAACAATAAACGGCAAAACATATCGAAAATGTTCAAAGTTCTACTCCATATTTTTAAATTACGATTGTCGATTTTAATGTCTGATGAATATTACTTACCCAGAAACAGGTGGAACATGTTTATTATTTTTACCAGCTAATATGTTAAAGTCACATATATGTCCATATATACCGCTGACAATCATACAACACAAACGATTACTGTAAATAAATAATATCACATATACCGTTGATGTTCATAATCGCCAGAAAAAACATTCCTGAACAGGAAAAAAACATAGTTACTTTAGACGTCATGCGTATCGAACGCTATCTTAACACTCAGAAGGTAGTACTGAAGTTAGAAAGGAAGTTTTCAACAAATAAAATAAATACGTTCTGAATAAAATCGAAACTTAAAGGAAGTAATTAAACATAAAATTGTGCAAGAAGATTCGATTTACGTTAAAATAACGCATGAACAAAATTAGCATGTTTAAACCTCACTTTCACATACTTGAAACGTTTCCTTATGTTTTAAAAGTAATTCTATAAGAAAATACCATTATCGAGTAATTACAATATATCAAAAACAATGTTCGATTGTATCATTGTTAATCGTCCAATAATCTTCGTTTGGAATTCGATCTTTACGAATATTATCGTTAAGGGCGTTATCCAAGAATCGTGTAGATTAAATGTCGCGCATCGGTACAAACAATAGATGATTGCTTATTAACCGATCGATAACGATAATCCGACATAAATTTCGTGTATAACACGTGTTTATAAATACGCGTACAGTTTTTATTGATAACTTAATTTCCCTCTAATGTGTTCAATTCCGGAATTTCTTCCGCATTGATAACCATTTTCAAATCATGCGCCGCTTTAAAAGCGAACACTCTGTGTCGGAATGTCAATGTTGAACCGAAGTATTACAAATTTGATAACAAATATAAAGAAGTGTTTACAAGCGATATAACAAATAATTTAGATTCTCTAAAACATGATTTTAACATTGAAATCAGCGGAAATGGAGATGTTAATTGTCTAACGTCGATATTTACCAACTTTCTATGTAAATACGGTAATAAATATTTCGAAAGAACCTGTGGTATTCGAAAATCATGTTTTCAAGAGGGAAATAACTCGAAAGAGTGGTTTGACGACGAATGCAAAAATAAATATAACCTATATAAACAAGCGGTTAGGAAATTTACCAATACATTGGCGGACGCGGACAGAGCGAGTCTATATAATATATTTTTTTTTATAAATATCAATGTCGAAATTCAAAAAAAAATCACATATTAATTCCCGCTGTCGTTAGATGAATGATCTAAGGCGAAAGTCACCGAAAGACTTTTGGAAAATATTTAAATCGCGAAAAAAATCGGCCGCCGGAGATGATATTTCAAATGAAGAATGTTAAAACTATTTTAATACACTCATGTCTGGTGGCGACACACACATAAATGATGATTATTCAAACTTTATTAGCCAGTTTGATAATGATCAAGACATTGGATCGACATTTGAATGCCTAGATAGCCCAATCTCGGACACTGACATTTTAAAAGCTATTAAGGAACGTGGTGTAAATAAATCACCATCAATTGACAATGTTCTATATGATTGCACCACAAATAGTCCGCCCGCTAAACACATTTTTTAATCACATACTAAACTCAAAGTCATTTCCCCGTGCTTGGGTCTCGGGCATGCTTATCCCCATTTATAAAAAAGATGACCAATCCGACCCAAATAATTATAGGGGGATTACACTAACAAGCTGTTTTACTAAATTGTTCACAATAGTATTGAACGAGCGACTAAAATAATGGGCAGATGAACACTCGGTTTTAACGGATGCTCAATTTGGATTTAAAAACAATAATGTCTGTATAGACCTAGTGTTTATTTTACACTCGTTGATACAGAGACAAATAAGTAATAAGAAAACAGTGTTTTGCCGTTTTGTGGATTAGCGTAAAGCATATGATTGCATATATAGGAATAGACTGTGGTACAAACGTATAAATTTAGGAATCGACGGAAAATTAATATCCGTGGGACGTTCTATGTAAAGTGAAGTTAAACATTGCGTAAAACATTAAGGAACATTGTCATTTTTTTAATAGCAACATCGGACTATTCCAGGGGGAGAGGTATAAATATTGACCAAATCGCTATTTTTTGTATTACTATTCGCTGACGACGCAGTGCTCGTATCTGAATCTAAAGATGGACTGCAAAATTCTCTCAATCGTCTTTATTCATATTGTCAAAAATGGAATTTAACAGTAAATATAGAAAAACTAAAGTAATGATCTTTCGAAAAGGGGAGAGGGTAGGTGCTTAGGATAAATTGTTTTATAATAATCAAGAGGTAGAAATCGTTAACTCCTTCAACTACTGAGGGGTTGTGTTTACCAGCGGCGGGTCATTCGCTCTAGCTATGAAAACACTTGCGGGGAAAGGATTGCGTCTTAACATGCGCTTATGTCTTTAATTAAGAATAGCAAAGTACCAATAAATATCATGCTTAACCTATTTGACGCTTATGTCCTATCAGTATTAAATTACTGTTCGGAAGTTTGGGGTTACGATCAAGGTGAAACTTCAGAAAGAGTACACAAAAAGTTTTCTAAATGGGTCCTTAATGTAAAACCCTCTACAAATACTCTTGCGTTGTATAGCGAATCGGGTAGATTTCCACTGTATATAGAAAGATGCATTAGAATGGTCAAATACTTTTTAAAGATACACACGGTTAATTGTATTTTAAATACCTTTTTAAACGAACAATTAAATAACATAAATGTTAACAATTCTCGTTAAAACTGGGCATCTAAAGTGCGTCTGATACTTCAATCCTCGGGTTTACATGAAATATGGATATATCCGAACTCTGTTAGAATAGAAACATTCATCCCAAAGCTAAGAGCCCGACTTCGCGATATCTATATTAGCGATTGGCGATCAGGACTAGAAGACTCAACGTCTCTAGATGTATATAGAGAAATAAAACTTAATTGTGAAAAGTCAGCATATATAAGAAAAAGCAATTACTTGAAATAATGCCGTTCCAACACTTAAGAGTATTAGTATTCCCCTTGAAAAGCATGTTGTTTGCAAGATCAGTTGTAGAAGAAGAAGTTGTTAAATGAATATTTTGTGTTGACGTTGCGATGTCGAGCAATGTTGTTTCCGTAGCTATTAGGGCGATTTTTCATGTGGTTTATGTTGACCCACTTGTGTGACGATGTGTTGTTGAAGTTGGTATCACTTGGGAGTGCGTTGTAATTGGAGATATTAAGGGTTTGACCGTCGATGTTAACGTTTTTGTAGGTGAAGTTGCTTGTGTAGTATGTGTTGTCTGAGTTGTTGGCGGACCTTGATTTGTTCGATAAGAAAGCGAAATGCATATTCATTTAGTATTTACAACACTAGAATAATATCGTGAAATTCGCGTATAAGAAATATGCAGAACCATGCTTAGGTAATCGTTTGACTATGATCTTGTTGATGATTGAACAATGCAAAAAAGAATTTTACCAATTCCAGCACTGTATATAGCTAGTCTGCTGTTGGTTCCACAAACGAAATCATCGAGTGTATCACAAGATGTTCTTGTTAGGTCGTATGGTAGTTGATTCAAACACATGCTTTTCAACTAGAAAGGACAGGTCTAGAACGGCAATATTGTATACAAACTTAATTCCATTATTTGTACTTGAACATATCTTAAGCCAATACTTTAAAACAAGGACTTATCCATATACATGCAAAGGAATTTTACCAAGTACTCCATAAAACAAATATGTTAAGGTAACCATTTTACATGTACTTTCAAAAGTCGATTACATATCTAAGAAGCATCATCTAAAATGGAACCAACGAATGCTTCAACAATTGAAACATTAAGTAAGGTTTCAAAACAAATAATTCTGTGCATTTAGGTACTGAAATATGAATTGCCTTTATTGGTTTGCCAGTTATGAGTTATTGGTTTATAATAAAAACGCCGAAGTAGTTAAAAACAACAACTAGAAATTGAACACAGTATTATTAAAAAATGATTTAAAACTGCAATTTAACCATTTATCTGCAAATACGTTAACGCAACATATCGTTTTACTTGCTGTTTGGGCGCCCATTTAATGCGTTGCAACACTGGCTCTCTTGTGAACGTATTTTTGGTATTACTGTTGGCGTTTAATTTTCTTTCAGTTGCTATAATGATAAAAAAATAAATATTTTGTGTCCTGTTGCACCACACTTTGGTGTCAACCCAATATTGGTGTACATTACATTAGTAGGAACGCACTTTGTTGTAAAGCAGACATTGCTTTTGAACATCGTTCTTTTGGACGTTGTTTGTTGTTACTGATCATACAATAAACGTGGATTACAGTTGTAAATAACCCTTCTCCGCAATATCTTCCTTTTTCTCCTTAACCTAATCATGTCCACTATCGTAATCAGCCGCATAACATCACCAGCATCAAGCAAATAACAACGAACACACATACACACGTCATCATGTTCATTTTTATAATCAACAATATCATGCCACCACCACCGCCATTATCTACATCTTCGTAGATTTTATCGTCGTAATCATCTTAACAATCATCATGTTAGTGTCATGTTATCATTGTAATCAATATATAATACACGATAAATTCATCATCATTATGACAGTATTAATCGCATGGTTTACACCAATACTTCAGTAACCAGATGTGAGTATTCCGTGTGATCAATGCGGATGGGTATTGGCTGATGGTTGCAATATTGATAATATGGTCATGAAAAAATGCTGCTGATAATATTTCTGTAAATTATGACGATGATGATGAGGATGGCGACGATATAATATGAAAATAATATGAGTTTGATGACAACTTTGACGGTGTTGATTTTGATGATGTAAATGATTCGCTTTATTACATATGTGATTATCTACATGTATTTATTATATTATCTGCCCCTTTAAAACGTATACCAATATTGTCGACCAGAGCATTCCTCAGTGTAGTGCTGCAATATGATGTTTACTTATTGGTTGAATATTGCCTACACTGAGGTTTTTAAATCGAAATTATGCACACGGCACTCTGAGAATTATCTTGTCATTTGTGATACATCATTGAGTTTGGGAGAAAGTGTACGGGAATTCGTATGAAATGGCGTCGAATATCTGCAAGCTTTGAAAATGATGAAGCCGTATTGTAGGATCGAAGGTCAATTAGACCTGGTCGGACGTAACGGGGAAGCATAATTATGGTGATGAAAAGGTTAATGTCCGTAAACAAACTTACCGGAAGAGTTAAATTATTGTTTACACTTACACCACAATGCAAAGTCTTTGCAGTTGAATCGAAACATAGAATAGCAACTCTGACCGAGTTTTTCTTTAGCTCTGATAACAACTTTATCAGATGTGTTTGCTTCGTCGTCACTATAGACCACCTTGTAGATAGGATCTATAATCTCAATGTGTTCGTGATCATTACAAGTATCTGTTGTATTTTGATTCTTTCGCAGAGCATATTTGACCATTAAACAATCTTTAATAACGCCTTTTTTATACGTATTCTTGATTACTCGTATTTTCAGATTTTCTGATTTATTATCAATGTCGATTCCTACAACAATAGCATGACAGCTCTGGTGAAGAATCCAACCATAATGAATGATATGGTCACCTGGCGCTATTTCATTGAAACGTTTGATTCGTTTGTCATCTCTGACAAGTTTTTTTGTTATACGTTGGCTTATTTTTGGTACGAGTAGATTCCCGGTAAAATAGCCAATAAACATTCTAGAAAGAGCACCAATGACACTCCCTAACGTTGTCTTTAAGTACGTTTCCATTCCTGGCACGGCACTGCTTATTAATTTTTCAATGATTTCACCATCAAAACCAAAACCTATGGCAGGCCCTAAACCCTGTATAATTGTTTGCATGGCCGTTTCTATAAAAGCATTCAACGACATGTGACCATCTCGTCTTTTAGAATATATTTTATATATCTTCCAGATCATAAGTCCTGTTATCGCAATAATCGTTATCCCTTGTCCAATCCGACTAGGAGATATGTTTGCCATTTTTAAAAATTCAGAAACTTCAACGATGAGTTTACCTTTGTTCGCTTCCTTTACTGCACGGTTTGTAATTTCTCGTATCAGTAAATATGCCATTCTGTTCGCACTCAAACGTGTTATTTCCATAAACAACATGTTTGTAACATTTTCTAAAGCGTGCCTCCAATGACAACATTCACTGACACCCGTTTTACCAAATGTAGCAAATGTTTCACAGTTGTTAAACAAAAGGGAGTATTTTGTTTCGCCCAGTCTAGCATACGACCTGGCAAGAACCAATTCAACTGTATTAACCTCTGTTACCTCTGGAAGGTAATCTACACGAAACAGGTCACCATTTTCCTCTTCCATATTTATCCATTTCATAATGATTCTCCCTTTGCCCTCCGTATTCTCACTAGTGTGTTCTGTGCCACTAGTATAACTAATAACCCAAAAACAATTTTTGTTTAGATAATCAACAAACACGACTATTGCGTGGTGATAATAGCCGTATTTTCGGTTCCATGCAATATGGTCACCAGGTTTGAGTAGTTTGCATGCCTTTTTTTCTAATTGTGTGCGGTTGGATGATAATTGAAATACTCCATCTTCTCTCTTGTAGTTGTTGGCTTGTTTCCAGTAATCTGTATTCTGGAAAGTAAATCCGGTTGTGCCGGTTCGGTGAGTATATTCCTCTTTTAACCATTCTGCACGACATTCCGTGCAAAGGAATCCCAATATGTCGTCCGTGCATCCGTATGTATAGGGTTTCAAACAGTTTCTATGTTGGCACACCATATTCAGTTAAAATTGCATACATTTAAATGCAATAGATTAGGCTGTGAACGTGATCTAGTGTTTCACTTTCTTGAACTAATGCAAATACCGATCATACGGTGTACACACGTGCAACTCTTGGACAATGGCCTCTGGAACAAGTAGTCGACCGATGAACTAAATCAGCACTATAAGAAAAAAGAACAAGTTTCAAACATGTGCTCGCGTACTATGCACATACGCTCGGTATCACATACGATAACCCTGTTATATTGCGGCTTTATACATTTAATCAACATAAATCGTTGACATTATATGAAGTGAAGAAAAAACTACCAACGAATTTACGAGCTCAACTTCCAGCATTTTGTTTTCACGATGTTAATACAGAACTACATGTCATGAACTTTTATACAAGGCTGTTTCCCTTGATGTCGTTCAATTAAGAACATATTTTGTTAAATATGTAACGAAGAAATAATAATTTACCTGTTTGATTTGTGCTTTAAACCGATAAAACGCCAAAATTGATAAAACACAATTTGTTGTGTAATTCTTACTGAATGGTTTTTATACTACGCAGATCAAGTTTATTTTTAAGTCCAAGTAATTTCGTTGCAATTTTTCCATGTCGAATTATCATGAATCACTCCACTGGGTGGTTCACAGTATTGATTTGAAAGCAAACTTGGACACAATCCAAAGCATAACAAATACGCCAAGCATGCTGTTATATCATGACATTTTTGTTATTGCGTCTTCGTATTTGTCGATATTGTGAATGTTTACAAACCCAAGGTTGAAATTTGATACACGCTATGTAAAATTAACACACCGCAGTATCGGCTCGCTTTATGTAATTGGCGCTAATGTTCTAAGAAAACGATATGTTTGTTTATCTGGGTCAATTTATAATTTTGCTTTGATTCAAAACGATTTACTTTATTTCAAAAATCATAACGCAATAACAATGAAAACCAGGAAAAAAATGCTTTAAAAAAAACGAAACTTTTATGTATTCGGATATTTTATGTACAAACAGTTTTGCCACAAATAGCTTTTTATCCACTAGTCCGACTTGTCTGTGTTGTTTCAAAAGTGTGTCATGGTAAACAAATTAAGCACAATAAACTCGTTTTAAAACCCGTTGGGCCACTCTGTTTTTGTTATTTTTTTAATTATGTACTTGTTTTTTTTTATATTTGAACTTTGAGTTCCAATTATTAAATGTATGAACTGTATGCATTAAATACTACACTTAAAGAAAGGTGAACAAATCCCTTTAAATACAATTAATAACAAGAAATAACCAGAAGCCAGTGAACCGAATAGCCTATGATCGGTGTTTATAAATTTAATGTAAATCTACGCTGAACACTGAAATGAATATATCATCATGAGATAATGCAGGCGCAGAGAACTTCGAGCGTCAGCAATTAGTTGGTCGTAAGATAAACTCATGTTAATATTAGTGTTTTGAAAATAGGTGTGCAGGATACAACATTCACCAAATCACTCGAAAATTGAGGATTGCAAGCTAACTGTTGCTTTGTTTGTTTGTTTTTTTCGATACTATAGATTACACTCAATCCGCATCCGCGCCGAGAAAGTATTCCCGACGCGTAAGAGTATACATAACATTTTGTTACAAAGGTCTCCTTAAAGGACGCAGGTGCAGGTAAGCCAATAAATAGAGAAAGTCGCGAAAACGCAGCAGGACTTGTAAATAAACTCTGAAATACACATATACCGTCGGTACACGCGCGCGGCATAGCAGCTGAGGCTATTACACTCGTGATACATCGGCTATCTCCGGAATCCTCCACAGGATAGGCCTCGTGTCCAATGCTCGTCATCTTGGGGTGTATTTCTAGTTTACTACCCAAAAGGTTGTCAGTCTGTTGTAATAAGGCTGTAAACGACGCGCGTTGAACTAGCGCCAAACTTTCTACCAAAACTTTGATGTACAGAGCACTGTCAACATTCATTTGCTACGTATTTAACCTATTCGCCATATTATTAACTTTCACAAATTATTTTACAAATAAATTGTCCTCTTTTGAAAATGAAATTACCGTGTTTTCAAAACTATCCAAACAGAAAGTGAAACTAGATTCATTACGTTTCGCGATGGAAACACTAAATATGTGTCCAGTTTGACTGGATTGATTTTTAATTTAAGCGTCTGTAACAATTGGTTGTATTTATTGGTAAATACCATGATGTTGTTTAATTAGTAAATTGGTGTGTGTTTTTTTTTCATAAATTTTGTTTGTTTTAATTTTTAATTATTTATAATTATTATAATAATTATTTCATATTACTAGAATTTAAACTTATCATTATTATTTATAATAAAAAATAATTACTACCTGTTTGAACTAGGATTTGTACTTTGTATTCATTATTTTTAATTATTGTCCACATGTTCTTGATTCAAAATAAAGTTTATTAATAAGGGCGTTGGTATTTGAGCATTTTATGATATAATATTGATTCTAAAATGAAGATGTGGGAAATGATTGATATGCAGTACTAAAAAGTCTAAATGCACACATTTTTGATTGCGTATTCCTATACATGCATACATGCATGAGTGATATTAACTCTCCCCATTGATACCTTGTGTGGCTCTTACTCAGGACAAGACCTCTATCAGTGAGAAAACTACAGTGTATTAAAGCCTCTGGATTGTAACAATTCTGGCTGACCAAGCAAATGTTATTATTTGATATAAAAAGACTTCTAGGTTAATAAACATTTTATATCAAGTATGACACTGAGGAACAAAAACATGATACAAAGGTTGATTTTCCAAATATTGATTGTAACAATGTGATACTTTGATCTAACCAGTCTTACGTGTATAAGAATAAAAATCCTAAATGATGAAATAGAAAAATACATTTTTTTATTCATGATTTTACAAGTACCGGTATATATGTCTTACATGTATTTTGTGTTTTAATCAATGCTCAGAACATTTAAGAGCGAACGCAAGATTGGCTGGAAATTCACATGGAAATATATTGTCACACATAGAAACAAAAACGAGCATTTTGTATCTCATTAAATCTATTTTACCATACCTCATCTAGCCCTACAATTTTGGCTATTGCTATAAGGAACATCGATTTTGTATGGAATAAAAATGTTTTACGAAATAGTTCGCAAATTATATGTTGATTCTGAGTATTTATGTTACTTTAATGCTTCTGCCTAAAAAAAAACTATGTAAAAGGGCCAATAACTCAGAACTGTGTGGTTAACTTAGCAGGAAAAGTGTCTTTAACATCTGCACTTCATGGTGATTACTTAGTTAAAACAATAACTAAAATTGAGGGTTTCACATTCCAACTTGTAGCGAGAATCACGACGCAATTATATTTCGATGCTTCCAACATGAGGCTGGCGATGTTCATTTTTATCTGTTTTATAGTTGATCCTACTTTTTGTCTTCAACTACAGACATTTAACATTTATCATATTTAAAGACATGTACATGTACACGTTTTCAGTAAAGTAACTTCTTGATACCAAAATTCACAAAGAGATAAAATAATTTGATAAGTGTCATTATTATGGTTAAGTGTCGCTAATGAGAAGCAACACACTAGTTTTGTTTTAGCAAGACTTTCAGTTGATGACTTGCCATCAACTCGTGTACATTAAGTAATCGGATCACAATTAAGTATGAACACGTGTCCACTTTTCGACCAGATTGTGTATAACTGAATCCTAACAGAAGATGACAATAAGGCATTCAGTTTGGGTCATACTTATTGGTGCAATAATCAAGGGGACGCTGTCTTTACAAGCGTGACAATGACTAATCCCAGACACATTTTCGGGGTACACCGCTTCCTTCTAAATCAGTCGTAAATATATACTAGCCCCGCTCTGGGAAAGCGGGGTTTAATGCAAGTGCGTAAAGTGTCGTCTCAGTTAAGCCTACGCAGTCCTCACCGGCTAATCAAGGACCGCAATTTCCACCTTAACTGGATTTCGCTTAAAAGTGACTTTCTTTCAACGAAAAGCACAACAAAAGCAGAAAGTGTTGCCTGTGCGGTGTGCACAGGTTTTACTCTGGGACGACGCTTTACGCACCTTCAAGCTGCGTTTCCCAAGAGCGCGGCTCATAGCGTTTGATGTGAATTTTGGACCGACATTAGAACAGACGAACAGATGAAAGAACTGACAACCAAACAAATGGTAGCATGCATCACAACTTTATTAAAAGTATAAGGACCATTTTAATGTACTTATTGAGTTATAACAATACACGTTCTAATATACCTCATGTTGTTATTTTTGTCACGATGACCCGATCTTTGATTTTGTGAAAAAAAACGAGGTGGGAGTTGTTTTATTTCACAGTTAAAAAGTATGTCAAAGAAACTTTCAACAGTAATTTATTTATTTTTAGTAGAAAAAAAACGCAGAATCTGTATATCAGTAATTAGGCACACTTAACATTTCTGCCATTTCATAATAAAATGCAAAATATAAAGTAAATGCAACTGCATGTACATAAAAACACAGATAACACTGAATAATCAACGTTTATGATGAAATTGGAAATTTCCCGGGGGAATAGAATCCTTCCATATAAGGTGTTATGGACGACTTCCGTTTCCTTGTGCGCATGCGCTGTTCTTCTTTCGTTATCTCCATGCATGCCAAGATGAATACGCAAATACTCAACGACTGAAACAGCAAAACACTATTTGTGGCTTGTCAATCAAAATTGAATCAACATATTATATACTGTTATTTTATGTATGCATGCATGCGATTACAAAACCAATAAATTGATTTAAATCCCTAGATAATCAAAAAATCAGAAAGGCGAGGAAATATATGTTTTTTAACTAATTGAGACGAACTATAAAGCTTCCTGATTTGATTTATGTCAAGTATCGATTATTTTTTCAGAAAAAAATACGAGGTAAGAGGTCTTACCTCAATGACGACACTTCCGCTCGCGCAAGCGCACATGAGAATGCCGTAATACCAAAAGTATTCTTCAATCTTGATCCAGCACGGCTGAAATTGGCAAACTGTCTTATAAAGTAAACATATTTGAAAAATAAATAGTTAAAGATTTAACTGTTATAAAACCTTTATATCGATTAAATTAATTCAAAGAATTTGCGGACGTTTTTGATGGCGCAAACGTTTTCTCTGATATTGCGGATGATTTTTATCGTTGCAAAAGTGAAACGCAAAATATCCTGATAAAAATGGCACCGCATAGCGTGTTCATTATTATACCGACATCGTCATGCATGCGAATGTGTAGGTACGAGGTTAAGAAAATGAACACAATTTAGATTCTTAGTGGTTTATAGTAAAATATAAAAAATGAAGCAATTCTAGCTAATAGTTTTTGCATGCCATAATGCGTTTACGAGTGTGAACCCAAATATATTATAATGTTCATATAACGCAAATAATGTAACGTTACCTGATCAAAGTAAGAATTTTCCGACGTTGTTTTCGTGGTGCAGTTTACTGATGACATCGTTACATAGTTTTCGTCCGAAAGTATGCAGCACGTGGCCGGAACTAACGCCGTCTGGTTCTCCCCGTAGCTAGGCCGATCCCAGACGACAGCAATCTGAAAGTCCTCAGCCGACTCGGCGCCGCAGCAGTGCAGCTGATGAGGGAACAGGAAGTAGCCTTGGTCAGCTAGCTTCTAATTTTATACTGAATATATAAGCCTCGTTCGGGGGGAAACTGGGCAAAATGCTTATCGCAAAATGTCGTTCCAGATTAGCCTGTGCTGGTCAAGCAGGCTGATCAGGGGCGAAACTTTCAACGTAGACTTGACTTTTGTTTAGAAGAGGCCCCCTTTAAAAGAATTATTCCATAAAGGCAACAAGTGTCGCTCCTGATTAGCCTGTGATTACTGCAAATGCTAATCTAGGATGACATATTCATTAAGGTAAGTTTTCACAGAACGCTTCTCATGTTATAATGCCACAGGTATGGCACGCATTCAGATATCCATTTGTAGCCTTAATACTAGAAATAACTTATACTAGTCCGTGTAAGCTGTACGTACTGGGTTTAATGTTTAATATAGCTGTAAAAAATTTAACTAAATACCGCAACATTTTGCAAACGCTGAATAATTTATATTGATACGATACGAATGGGTTTTTGAATACGGCATGTGTTTCCCTTCACATATCGCCCATTGCTAATTTTCTTAAAATAATACGAGTAATTTGAGTACTTAGCCAGAAGTTTGAAACAATTTTTCTTCGTTAATGAACACTGTATCATTACCAACTTGGTAATATAAGGAATAGACAGCGCTGCTAGATCCATACGTCTCGCAAGTCATTTATCCGGGTCATTCGAATATTCAAATGTTTCCGACACCGCGTGACACTTACGTCACACTGATCACACAGTTATATGCTCGGGGCAACTCGGATATTTCAGATATAACAAGTTTAAAAAATAAGGCATAATTTAAAGCTACTCGGATATTTCAGATATAACAAGATAAATACCTGAGGCATAATTATATGCGCGGGACTACTCAGATATTTCAGATATAACAAGAAATATACCTGAAGCATGATTATGTGCTCGGAACAACTCGGACATTTCCGATTTAACATGAGTCCTACCTGCGCAAAGGCGTTATTCCAAGCTCGGGAATATTCGGAGCTCGAGTTCTCTCCCTCGTAGTAGTTCACAAGATTAGATCTCAGCGTTTCTTTGTAATCTGCCTCGATCTGAAAGAGACGTCTGTTTCATGGCCTGTCGCTTCAAACACAATCAGTGCACGTGTAATTTTAATGAGATTTGCAGTCTAAAGTATGAATTAACGTAAGTGATAAAAGGTACCGGATATTTCATACGTTATTGATAAATTGTACTTGATATTCCATACGTAAGTGATAAATGGATATTCCATACGTAAGAGATAAATGATGCCGCATATTCCATACGTAAGAAATGAATGAAGACGGATATTCCATACGTAAGATATAAATGATGCGGGATATCCCATACGTTAGTGATAAATGGTACCGGATATTCTATACGTAAGAGATAAATGATGTCGGATATTTCATACGTAAGAGATAAATGATGTCGGATATTCCATACGTTAGTGATAAATAATGCCGGATATTCCCGACGTTAGTGGCAAATGATGCCGGATATTCCATAAGTAAGAGTTAAATGGTGTCGGATATTCCATACGAAAGAGATAAATGGTACCGGATATTCCATACGTTAGTGATAAATGGTACCGGATATTCTTTAAGTAAGAGATAAATGATGCCCGATATTCCCGACGTTAGTGGTAAATGATGCCGGATATCCCATACGTTAGTGATATATGGTACCGGATATTCTATACGTTAGTGATACATGGTTCCGGATATTCCATACGTAAGAGATAAATGACGCCGGATATTCCATACGTAAGAGATAAATTATGTCGGATATTCCATACGTAAGTGATAAATGATGCGGTATATTCCGTACGTTAGTGATAAATGATACCGGATATTCCATACCTAAGAGATAAATGATACCGGATATTCCATGCGTAAGAAATAAATGATGCCGCATATTTCATACGTTAGTGATAAATGGCAACGGATATTCCATACGTAATTGATAAATGATGCCGGATATTCCATACGTTAGTGATAAATGATGCCGCATATTCCATACGTAAAAGATATATGATGCCGCATATTCCATACGTAAGTGATAAATGATGCCGGATATTCCATACGTAAGATATAAATTATGCCGGATATTCCATACGTTAGAGATAAATGATGCCGCATATTCCATACGTTAGAGATAAATGATGTCGGATATTCCACACGTTAGTGATAAATGGTACCGGATATTCCATACGTTAGTGATAAATGATGCCGGACATTGCATACGTTAGTGGTTAAAATGTCGGATATTCCATACGTTAGTGATAAATGGTACCGGATATTCCATACGTTAGTGAAAAAATAATGGTACCGGATATTCCATACGTGAGAAGTACATGGTGCATACTATCCCGTACGTTAGTGATAAATAGTGTCGCGTTAACCGAAGTATTTTCCGGACGTATTTTTAATACAGCGATGCAAATGAACTAACGCTTATTAACTTTTTTCAATTTTTATGACAATGAACAGTCGACATTTTATTTAAAATGTCATAGGTATTGCATATGAACATGTCGCGTTCATGTACTACAAGACTCACAGACAGGACCCTGAGGACGGCAGCGGTTACACTTACATCCATCGTGATGATGAGTCCAGCCATAGTCAGGTGTAGAAACGCCAAAATGGACGTCACAACCATGTGCTGAAAAAGTCAAGTTCTATTCATGAACGCATAGCATTAGGCAGAAATGAAAATATTACATTATCATATAATTGGGCGATAACGTTCATGTCACTGACACTATATATTTTTATGAAATATGACAAACACCGTTAATTCTACACAAACAGTCAACGTGTATGTTAATAATACGCGGACTTTCTTATTCGCATGAGAGTATACACCCTTCGAGGCTTTACCTGTCCCTTAACGTTCTCCGGTCGACAATCAAGACTTGAAATGGGCTTCTTCACACTACGATACAATTTATAAAAATGACGGTATATGCTTTTTATATTGACGCAACGTTTAACATACGCAGATAATGTTAAAGCCTGAAAGGTCCATTGGAATGGCGTAAGAATTTTCTCCATTGATGCCCGGTTCAAATTCCGGAAACGACAATCATTTTTTATTGCTAGTATAATTATTTAAGTGTATGTTTAA